>NC_142808.1:23230774-23385733 GCF_049724085.1 Artemia sp. Qi Xiang Cuo | reverse complement strand
GAAGAAGAATAAAAGTTTATTTAGACGCCTATATGAGTAATTTTAGTATTAATTGTGCTTTTTTTTATTTCTAAGAATTATTAAATGCATATAGTATACGACATGATCCCGTTTTTGATTACAGGTGCTTTTTTTTTAAGAAGAAGAAAATTGCATCAATAATACGCCGGGCGTACCTGTAGGATTCCAGGTGCTTTTTTTTAAGTATTAGATTAAGAAAAGTGCAGTTAGAAGCCGAAGGGAGCCTGTTTAGTATTCCTTTTGCTTTTTTTTAAGAAGAAGTTGAATTACAGTGTTTCTAGCCTACGACATGTGCCCGTTTTTGTGTCCATGTGCTTTTTTTTAAGAAGAAGAAGAAGAAAATGCTGTAATACTACGTCATGAACCCGTGTATTATGCCATGTGCTTTTTTTTATGTCGCAGCAGTATAACTTTTCAGTTAGATGCAGACATGAGCCCAGGAATGATTAAAGGTGCTTTTTTAAGAAGAAGAAGAAGAAAAGTGCAGTTAGAAGCCGAAAGGATTCCTTTTTGTATTCCTGGTTCTTTTTTTAATAAGAACATGAAGAAAAGTGAAGTTAGAAGCCGAATTGACCCCTTTTAGTTTTTCAGTTTTTTATTTTTAGTATTTGTAGAATTAAAGTGCTTTGATTCTACGTCATTTTTACGTTTATTTGTCTTTTTTCATTTTTTTAAGAAGAAGAAGAAGAAAAGCGCATTTATTTTACGAAATGATTACGTGTAGTATTCCATTGTCAAATTTTTAAGAAGAAGAAGAAGAAAAGCACATTACTAAGCCGCCGGGAGACCGTGGAGTAGTCCATGTGTTTTTTTTAATTAGAAGAAGAAGAAAAGTGCAGTTAGAAGCCTGCAGGTGTCCGGTTTTTTGTCCAGTTTCTTTTTTTTAAGAAGAAGAAAAGCGAATCTTTAAGACTACATGTATCAGGTTAGTTTTACTCTTGCTTTATTTTTTTAGAAGAAGAAGAAAAGTGCAGTTAGAAGCCGTCATTTGTACGTGTTTTTGCACTTTTTAAATATTATAAGAAGAAGAAGAAGAAAAGTGCATTTTGAAGCCGAAATTTTTCCGTTTATTTGTACAGTTTCATTTAATTAAGAAGAAGAAGAAGAAAATTGCATTTATAAGACGTCATGATTACTTTTTTTAGTCCATTTTCTATTTATTAAGAAGAAGAAGAAGAAAAGTGCATTATGAAGACGAAATGATCCCTTTTAGGATTACAGTTTCTAATTTTTAAGAAGAAGAAGAAGAAAAGTTAAGTTAGTAGACGCCGGGATCCCGTGTATGTGTCCAGTTGCTTTTTTTTAAGTCGAAGACTACAAGTGCAGTTACACGCCGACGGTAGTCTTTTTAGGATTCCTGGTGCTTTTTTTAAGAAGAAGAAGAAGAAAAGTGCAGTTAGCAGCCGTCATGTTTCCTTGAATTTGAACTTGTTCTTTTTTTTAAGAAGAAGAAGAAGAAAAGTAATTTTATAAGCCGCATTGTGCCGTTTAATGAGGTAAGGTGCTTTTTTTATTTCTAAGTAGTATATAATGCAGATATAATACGTAGTTAGTACGGTTATGTTTACTGTTGTTTGTTTTTAAGAAGAAGAAAAGCGACTCTAGAATACGACATTAAAACGTTGTGTATTCTTGTTGCTTTTTTTAAGAAGAAGAAGAAGAAAATAGCAGTTATAACCCGAAAGGATTCCGGTTAGGATTCCAAGTGCTTTTTTTAAGAAGAAAAAGAAGAAAAGTACAGTTAGACGCCGACGGGAGTCCGTTTAGTATTCATGTTTCTTTTTTTAAGAAGAAGAAGAAGAAACTTGCATTTAGAAACCGACAGGAGTCATTTAATTTGCAAATGTGCTTTTTTTTAATTTGTAGTCGAATTAAATTGCTTAAGTTAGCCGATATAAGACATATTTGGATTCCATGTGCTTTTTTTTTAAGTAGAAGTAGAATTACAGTTCTGCTAGAATCCGAAAGGAGACTGTTTTGGATTCCTGGTGCTTTTTTTAAGTATAAAATTAAGAAAAGTGCAGTTATAACCCTAAAGTAGCCCGTTTAGGATTTCTGGTTCTTTTTTTTATTATAAGAATTATTAAATTCGTTTATAAGACGACATTATAACGGTTATTTGTAAATTTTTTTTTTTTTAAGAAGAAGAAAAGCGCATCTATAAGATTACAGGAGAATTTTGAGTAGAATTTGTGTTTTTTTTAATTCGAAGATGAAGAAAAGTTCAGTTAGAAGCAGAAATGATACCCGTTCGGATACCAGGTGCTTTTTTTTAAGAAGAAGAAGAAGAAAAGTGCAGTTAGAAGCCGAAAGGAGCCCGTTTAGGATTCCAGGTGTTTTTTTTTAAGAAGAAGAAGAAGAAACGTGCATATAATCGGTAGTGTTTTCTTTGCCCTTATTCATCTGTAAAGTCTTTGGAGTTACTTACCTCTTAATTGACTTTATTTTTAAATCGATTAATTAAATCAGGCGAATCAAAATCAGGGGATTCTGAATTGAGATGGTGAAGAGGTAAAGGTAGTAGCTCTTTGCTTGAAGATGGTAGTACACTAATAAGCTACTGATACGGACTAAGTGGCTCAGAGTACTCATATTTGATTTTAGCACAAGAATATCACAATTACGGCTTTTATTATTAAGTTAGACCTTTCAGGGTAAGCTGTGGTGGATTTTGAATTAGCCAGATGACAATATGTCTGTACTTTCAATACTACTTATACGGTTACTGTAACTAAGGTACAACGAGCATTAAGTTGAAACTTTTAGGGAACGTTTAGGGGAAGATTCAATTAAACGAAAAATCTATATGCATTGTGGTATTAAATGGGCATATAAGCAATTACATAGTCAGCGCTACTCTATCAAGCTAGTAATATAATCGATATTTTAAAGGAACTAATTTGACTGTAAATTAAAAGTTCTAGTGCCCTTTTTAAGAGTCAAACGCAATTGGTGGTCAATCAGCCCCCTTTTTAGCCGATAATTTTCAAACCACTTCCAATCGAAAGTTTTAGGCAGACATTTTGTTCAGCATAGCTGAACGGTCTTGTAACTATACTACTAGGGTTATTGGGTAGGTCAGGACCCCACAGTTATGCAATTTTCCCATTATGCTTAAAAACTAAATATTGTTTTAAAATTAAAGCAAAAGGCACTGTATTTATGCTGGTTACCATTAAGATTTTTCAGCAAAATCCCAAGAACGATTAAGGGTATTAAGTTCAAACTTTCGGTGCTACTTCTATTAATCCTTCTGCTCTTAAAATTTAACTAAATCAAAAGAGTGTAAGTGTATTCATGCTACCAAAGAGCATAGATAAAATTTTTGGGAATGGTATTTTAGCTTTTAGTTTTTCAGGTCAACTAGAGGAGGTTTAAAACTAAATTAAACACTGCCATTTGTATCAAGACTTTCAAAAAGGTGTACTCGTATGTTGTTAAAAATTGCTGAAAAGTTTCTTCAGCATACAAATAGCAGGCCAAACTCTAAATTCTCAAAGAAAAAACTGAAAAGATTGAACTATTTTTTTTTCCTGAAAAAGACTGTGTCAATATAAAGCGAACAGAAATTAATTAAAGAAACTTTTTCTTCAAAATAAGTTTTTCAAAGAAAAGTAAAGAACTCCATTAAACTAAAAATGAGCAAAAATAGAATCAAATTATCTACCAAGCATAAAAATACCATCTATAGCATCAATAAATAAATAAAACCCAAAATGAAAAGAAATTACAATAAATAACCGAGTCAAACTCAAAACGAGCGAAAATCAACATGTGTAGAACTCACAACCTTTATGTCTTCTTAATGCCAGATCATAATTTGCACTTTACTGAAAAAAAAAAATACAAATAAATGTGCATTGTCAGTTTAATATACATATGCTGATATTTAATCCTTAAAATCTTAATAATTTTGATTTATTAAAGTTGTAAAAGTGGCTACTCGTGTTACTCGTGTTAAGCCCTACTCGTGTTAATTTCTGCTCGTTTTGAGTTTGACTCCGGTTATTTATTTCAATTTCTAATCGTTTTGAGTTTCATTTATTTATTGATGCTGATACGTGGTAGTTTTACGCTTGGTAGATCATTTGATTTTATTTTTGCTTATTTTTGGTCTAAAGGAGTTCTTTACTTTTCTTTGATAAGCTTATTTTGTGGAAAAGGTTTTTTTTTTAATTTATTCTCTATAAGCATCCAAATTTTGGTTTTATATTTACATGCTGGACAAAGTTGCAACAGTATTTTAATAATAATTATACTGTAATGGTTTGTATTGATGGGTACGGGTAAAAATATTCAAATATATGAGTCTAAATTTGCATTTTCTTTGGGGTTCTATTGGGCCTACGGTATTTTAACCTCCATCATATCACAGCCTTGAGTATAAATAAATAATAATCAACATTCCCCCAACAAATTCTCAGGGAGTTTTGAACCAACTTCATTAGCTTTTCCTGAGATATCGCTGATACACCCGTTTGACAACCTTGGATGCACATAGTGTATTTTGATTTAGTTAAATTTCCCACCCAACATGCCCAGAATAAATACCCTTAACCTTTCCTGACACATAGTAAATATGACCTTTTCGATAAAACTAGATACACACTATGTCTTTTGATTTTGTTTAACACCCCCCCCCCCAAAAAAAAAAAACTCTGAAAATCTAAAGTACTACCACAGATATTTCCTGGGATACTCAACAGACATCCTTTTAACTGTATGGATGCGTATAGTATAATGATTAAGTTTTACACTCCCCCTCATCTTTCTCTGATATCTCAACTAAATACTCTATTCTATTTTGAAGATATTACATTTGTGCCATTTCCACAACCTGCATGCACTTAAACTGAATTAGATTTAGTTGAATAGTAGTAGTAGTTGTAGTATTAGTAGTAGCAGTAACGTTTTGATTTATTTCAACAGGGACCGCAACATGCCCTGAAAGTTTCACCTTAATGCCCTTAGCCATTACAGATATATTGCAGATACGCCCTTTTAATACTCATATTTAATAAAGCATCCCTATTAACAACCACTGAAAGTATTATCTTAATACCTTTATCTCTTCACACTTATGAAAAACTTGGATGGATGCAATGTATTTAAGTTCACTTTGAAATTTCAAACAAAATCCTTTGAATGTTCCAACGTAACACCCTAGCTGTTTCTGCGTTATTGTAAAAACGCCCTTTTGCCAATCTTGATGCACATTTTAACTTTTGATATAGCTATACAACCCATCAAGTCTCCCTGATAAATAAAACTTAATACCTTGTTCTGTTACTAATACATTGTATCTACGCCATTTTGACAACCTGGGCGCAATTAAATACTTTTGATCTAGTTCAATAGTAGTAACAGCAGAAGTACCGACAGTAGTAGCCCTGAAAGCATCAACTTAACACCCTCAGCCGTTATTGAGATGTTGCTAATAGGTCTTATTGACAAACAACATGGATATACACCGATAAGCATACTTACATTGTTGAGGACGGGGCACAAAAATTGACAATGGTCCCTGTCAATTGTCAAACTGATGTTGCATCACTTCGAGGTACTGCTATATATTCTTACACTATTTTAAGTTTCGAAGGGAACCAGATGAAGAACTGTCCTTCCCGGGATCAATGGGTCTTAGAATTGCTTCTGTTGACCACTTTGATCTGTTGCCTGTGGCTTTCCTGGCTATCTTCAGTCAGTCCCTAACCAGCCTCTGCCCATGCTTCCGCAAGCCTACCTATGGTTCTAGGTCCTCTTTGAATTTTGCCCAAGTTTCTTCTTTTATCCTCCCGGCTGTCGTTTCCAGGAGGTTGCTGGCTCACAGATGAGAACATCTCAACTCATCGTAAATTTGGAGGGACACGAGGTATGGCCAAGGAGCTTGAGGTGACGTCTTTTGACAAGGAGAGATAGATCTTCAGACTGAGTAGAACGACTTCTTCCTTTATGATTGGGAATTCTAGATCATATGCTGATTCAGTGTATATAACGAAGGTAGCGGTGATCGAGCAAGTTTTGGCTCTTCTGCCTTGAGCAGCAACGCCTCGCAAGCATACAGTAGTACAGCTCAGACGGATGCCATGTAAACTCTGATTATGGTTTTTGTCGATATCTCAAGTTTGGCCCATTGCCCCTCTGTTCTTATATTATAAAAATTACAATGTTGCAAAGTTTCATACTGTTGCAGGAAGCGGAAGCCAGTGCTCAAAAATTCAATTGTTTTCTTTAGATTATGCGTAGTGGCGTATTGTACTTTTTCGCTATTTAATCTTATATTGTACTTTTCGGATGAAGTTGTTGCCCAGTTGAAATCAGTAGCCTTACTAATTCCCAATGGTCGCTTTGAGGATCTCTGGACTTTATCCATTTGACTATATTCCTCAAACATCAATTGGTACTACCATCTCCGGCCTGACACGTAAAGATATCTCCTTTTCGGCCCCTGTATATCCGTTAAAGAAAAGAATATTAGCAGTAAATTTGTCAGATAAATCATACTTTTCTTCCTCTAATATCGACCATGTATCTTCGTCAGAGAAAGTATTCGATTGAGTAAATACATACACTGAGTAAAAATAGTATTGAAATCTCGTAAATTTACTCTGAGCCACACCGTGTTGACCAATTTGCTTTCAAGACACACAACGCACTTCTTCTCAATCTAATACTCATGTAATAATGTTGCTACTTCTCCATAAACCCTTCCGTCTCGCGACTTTTTTCTGTGGTTACTGCAATACCGATATCTTGGAAATGAAATATCACTATTTAACCATGTTTCTACTAAGCATACTAAATTACAATAATTTGTTGTCATCAACTCTGAAACTTTCCTATGGGAAATACCTTGTATATTCCAATGCATTATTTTTACTTTCACTAACTTACCATGACCCAATATCTCCTATCCCTCCATAATTACATCTCCAGTCAACATTCTAAGTAGAACTGAGCTAGCATTAGAACTAAACATAATTTCTTGAAAGATCAAGTGGATTAACTAAGTTAAATACAGTATGAAGACAAATTTCTTCAAAGACTCATAACTGTTAATCACTAAAAAAGTTCAAAATTACAGTAGGACTACTCAAAAGAAGAGAAGCTCAACAAATATTCTACGATGGAGTTTTATTTTCCTTCAATTAGGTATTTAAGAATTTCTAAGCTTGGAGTTGCAAACCTGAGGCCAGTATCATATTTAAAATAATATTATTAACTCAATACAGAGTGATGCCTTTTCCATACTCTTCCATCGCTGAGGCTATGCCTGAAAGTACAACCACAAGAAAGATAGCCTCCCAAGTTCGATCTGAGTAGTCTGGCTACATCTGAGATGCAACAGAAGTATGTTTTCGATATCTCCAACCGGTTTAGCTGCCTCCAAGTTCTGGACGACCCTGAAGTAGCATGGAAGTCTTTCTCATAACATACTCGATTCTGCTGGCAATACCATTGGCCGCAGCAGACACAAGAATAAACCCTGGATATCCCAGGAGATTCTGTCCGTGATCGAGCTGGGCCGGAAGGCCCACTTAGCAAAGAATATGCCGGAGTACAGACGACTCAATGGGCTGCGCAATTGTCTACTGCACAGAGATAGGAAGACCTTTGTCAACAAGAAAGCCAGTGATCTTGAAGATGCTGCAAGGAAAGGAGACACCTGCTCCCTGTACAAACACCACCGCGAGTTGACAGAGGGAAGACTTCCTCCGTGAGATATGTTTTGTTTGCTGACAGCAGCATGCTGGATGACGATGTAGGCCAACTTTTCGCCTGGAGTAGTCACTTCTCAACGCTTCTGAATACCAAGGCAGTTACTCATCCTGACCCAGATTTGATTCAAGCAGCCATGGCCACACCCGAGGCTACTTCTTACCTCGTATCATAACCATTTACCCCCTCTGAGATTCGAAATTCTGTAAAACGATTATATAACAATCAAGCCCCTGGTGTCTGTGGTATTTCTGCAGAACTCCTCAAGTACGAGGGTGCAGTGATGATTCTGTGGCTCCAAAAAATCTTATCAGCTGTATGGACGACGGAAAGCATACCAAAAGACTGGCGTGCTGGCATCATATTGCCGCTCTGGAAACGCAAGGGCAGCCGTCAAATATGCTCCAGCTGTCGTGGGATCACGCTTCTCTCCGTTCCTGGTAAACTCTTCGCCATGTCACTTCTGGTCAGGTGCTCCACCTTTTTGCATAGAAAGAGAAGAGTCCAGCAACCCGGTTTCATGCCCGGTAGGTTGACGACAGAGCAAATTTTCACTGTGCGCCAGTTGATCGAGAAGATGCGAGAGTTCTACCTAAACGTGTACATCGCATTCCTGGACTTGAAGGCTCATTTCGATTCTGTTGATCGCCGTTCACTTTGGCTGATACTGAGAACTACGGGCCTAGCCCAGAAATATTGCTCGCTATTTGAAAAACTGTATGACGATACGGAGAGCTGCGTGAAAGTCAACGGAAGACGCAGTCCCACATTCTCGGTAAAGACTGGCGTCCGGCAATGTTGCCCCACCGCTCCTGAGCTCTTCAACTGCGTCATAGATCATGTTATGACCAGAACAACGAATCGCTTTCAGTTTGGTCTTCAGTTCGGAGACCGACTACTCTCTGATGCTGACTTCAGCGACGACATAGCGCTAGCTGCGGACACAGACGAAAAGGTCACCAAAGTTCTCCAGGTGCTCTCAGAAGAAGCCTCGAAAGTTGGACCGAAGATTAACTGGCAGAAAACCAAAGTTATGCTCCTTGAGCCCCCCACGTCCCGTTTTACTAAAAAGGAAGTCAACATCGGAAGCAACCGAGTAGATGTGGTTGAAGACTTCACTTACCTGGGATCTATTCTGTCGACGGATGACTTGATCACAAAAGAGCTTACATCTCGAATAGCCAAAGCGTCGGCAGTTGTTGGGAGGCCGAGCAGCATCTGACGAAGGCCAAACATAAGCCACTTTACCAAAATGCGCATTTACAATGCGTCAGTCAGCACCGTACTTCTGTATGGAGCGGAAACGTGGCCAGCTGCAAAATCTATCCTCAGCGCCGTCGATGTCGAACAGACGAATTATCTCCGAAGAATCAAGGGACTTCACTGGACTGACTTCGTTAGCAACCAGACCCTCTTGTTACGTTACGGCATAAACTCCTTTCTCGACGCAGCTTGCCCAGCGTACTGTTCGGTGGTACGGCCACCTCCTTCATATTTCACGTGACGCCCAAGCACGGGTCGCATTCGACTTCGACCCCACCCTACACGGATGGAAGCGACCCAGAGGACGCCCCCCACTAGGCGAAAAGACAAAGCTGATGAATTCTTCGCTCAAGCCCACATCCCAGTGGAAGAAGCTGCAAGCCTGGCAAGCGATAGGTCAACCTGGAGGTGCTTGGTCTCATCGTTCTCTAAGCCGAACCCTCGGCAGGAGCCTTAAGTCAAGCAAGTTAAGCCAAGGGATCCTTACATAAAATAATTACTCATAGAAAGTGGGGGAAGATCTTCTTCAATCGTAAGTGCTGAGGTTTTTGTGCATTATTCGGGGTCAAAACTGATTGCAAAACAACCTGACACTTTTTACGCACTCTGTGTGCCCATGGGCACCTCCGACACATATCAGGGTATAAGCTCAAAATTTCTAGATTGGGATTCAACCAAAACTGATGAATGGTCGAGAAAATGTGTCTACAGGGGTGACATAATCTATGGAGTCCCAGTTGGAAGAAATTGTCCATGAAAAATAGAAGTGTCAGACATATACCTTCAATCAAAAGGTTACTATAGGAAGAAATTGTCCATGAAAAACAGAAGTGTCATACATATACCTTCAATCAAAAGGTTACTATAATCTAAGTTACTGTTACTAGAAATAACGTGTATTTTTTTTGTATAGCGTAAATTAAAAAAACAGCAAATGTGAAATTAACAATCAAGACTAAATTTTTCTTATCTAATAATAAAGAAAAATGATAAGAACTGGATCAAGTTGAAATAGTCGTGTAATTAGCCGAAACTAAAATGAACAGAAGGTGCTATGAATGCGCAATAAAACCTCAGACGAACAGAAACCAAAATTACTAACATATTTCAGAGGCAACGCTGTAGCGTTGCCTATAGTAAAGGCCATACGGCTCCAATGTTTTATTATTTATTTATTTATTATTTATTTTTTTTCCAAGAGGCACTTCATACGGAAGGGGTCGTCGTAGAAACTTCAAGGGGGGCTCATTCGATTGGAAATCGAGAGTTCTAGTGCCCTTTTAATAGTCGAAAATGATTGGAGGGCAAGTAGCCCCCCCCCCGCGCCCATCAATCCCCCAAACACATCCAATCAAAACTTTGAGATAGCCATTTTGTTCAGCGTAATTGCTTTCCAGATAGAACATATGTTTTGAGGAGGACACTCCCCCACAACCCTCAGGGCAAGGGCTTTAAGTTATAGCCAGGGGGCATATAAGGTTTTTATACAAAGTGTTGTCGTAGAAACTTCAAAAAAGGCTCATTCGATTGGAAATTCAACGGGATAGTACCATTTTTAATTGTCCAAAGTTTTTAATGGACTCCTAGCCTCCCCTCCCCACGCCCATCTTGTTTCCAAAAATCTCCCACCAAAATTTTGATATTGCCATTTTTGCTGAGCGTAGATGATTTTAAGATAGAAAATATGTTTTTGAGAAATACAATCCCCCATAGCATTCGAGACAAGGGGTGTAAGTTAAGGCCTGGCGGTATATAAGGTTTTTATAGAAGGCGTTGTCGTAAAAACTTCAAAAAACGCTCATTCGATTGGAAATTCAAAGGAATAGTGCCCTTTTTATAGTCGAAAGTGATTGGAGGGCAACTAGCCCCCCCCATGTCCATCATTGCCCCAGCTACGTCCAATCAAAATTTCGAGATAGCCATTTTGTTCAGCGTAGTTGATTTCCAGATGGAAAATATGTTTTTGAGGAGGACAATCCGCCAAAACCCTCGGGGCAAGGATTTTAAGTCATGCCCTGGAGTATATAAGGTTTTTATAGAAGGCGTTGTCGTAGAAACTTCAAAAAAGGCTCATTCAATTGGAAATTTAAAGGGCTAGTGCCCTTTTTAATAGTCGAAAGTGATTGGAGGGCAACTAGCCCCCCTCCACGCCTATCATTCCCCCAAACACATCCAACTAAAATTTTGAGATAGCCATTTTGTTCAGCGTAGTTGATTTCAAGATAGAAAATATGTTTTTGAGGAGGACACTCCCCCACAACCCTCAGGGCAAGGGTTTTAAGTTATGCCCTAGGAGCATATAAGGTTTTCATAGAAGGCGTTGTCGTAGAAACTTTAAAAAAGGCTCATTCAATTGGAAATTCAAAGGAATAGTGCCCTTTTTAATAGTCGAAAGTGATTGGAGGGCAACTAGCCCCCCTACGCCCATCATTTCCCCAAACACATCCAATCAAAATTTTGAGATAGCCATTTTGTTCAGCGTAGTTGATTTCCAAATGGAAAATATGTTTTTGAGGAGGACAATCCCCCACAACCCTCAGGGCAAGGGTTTTAAGTTATGCCCTGGGGGCATATAAGGTTTTTATAGAAGGCGTTGTCGTAGAAACTTCAAAAAAGGCTCATTCGATTAGAAATTCAAAGGGACAGTGCCCTTTTTAATAGTCGAAAGTTATTTGAGGGCAACTAGCCCCCCAAGCCGATTATTCCCCCAAACACATCCAATCAAAATTTTGAGATAGCAATTTTGTTCAGCGTAGTTGATTTCCAGATAGAAAATATGTTTTTGAGGAAGACACTCCCCCACAACCCTCAGGACAAGGGTTTTAAGTTATGCCCTCGGGCCATATAAGGTTTTTATAGAAGGTGTTGTCGTGGAAACTTTAAAAAAGGCTCATTCGATTGAAAATTCAAAGGGCTAGTGCCCTTTTTAATAGTCGAAAATGATTGGAGGGCAACCAGCCCCCCTCCCCCCACGTCCATCATTCCCCCAAAAACATCCTATCAAAATTTTGAGATAGGCATTTTGTTCAGCGTAGTTGATTTTCAGATAGAAAATATGTTTTTGAGGAGGACACTCCTCCACAACCCTCAAGGCAAGGGTTTTAAGTTATACCCTGGGGGCATATAAGGTTTTTATAGAAGGCGGTGTCGTAGAAACTTCAAAAAAGGCTCATTCGATTGGAAATTCCAAGGGCTAGTACCCTTTTTAATAGTCGAAAGTGACTGGAGGCCAACTGACCCCCCTCTTCTCCCCACGATTTCCCCAAAAACATCCAGTAAGAATTTTTAGACAGCCATTTTATTAAACGTAGTTTTAAGCTCTGGAAATTAGGTTTTTGACGATGACAATACCCCCACAGCCCTTAGGGCAAGGGTTGTAATTTAAGGATTCTCCGAATCTTTCATAGTATTTTTTATGGAAGGGATGCTCGTATAAATTTTAGAGAGGGCTCATTTGATTGGAAATTGAAAGTTCTTTTTCACTTTTTAAGAGTCAAAAGAGATTGGAGGGCAACTAGCCCCCCCCCCTCCTCCACGCCCGCAATGCATCCGATAAAAATTTTGAGTTAGACATTTTGTTACAATAGTTCAAAGTTCTGATAACAAAAAAATCCGCTGTCGACACAGCCCGCCAGGACCCGGGGGTAGGCGTTGTAAGTTATGCCCTGGGGACATATAAACAATCAAACAATCATTAAATAAACAATCAATGCAAACAAACATACAATAGATATTTATGTAAATTAATAAATAAATTTAGTTTTTTCAATTAATTTTATTATGTTACTAAGTTTTAGACAATAGAAAACTAAAGGTCATATAGGCAATAAGGTTTCGATGTTTTATTATTTTTTATTTGTGCACTAAGATTAGTGAAAAAAGGGCCACAAACGGGAAGGTTGTGCACAGCCAGCCCCGTCTGCCCACCCTTTAGGATTAAACCCGACCCCCTAATATCCTCCCATTTGTAGCGCAAATGTGAGGATAGCCTTATATAGTACTTGTTAATTGTTATCTCTTTTGAAAAGTTATTTTATTTTTTTTTAATTAATTTTTTTCTGTTACTAAATTTTAGACAATAGAAAAGAAAAGGTCAAAAAGACCATAAGGCTTTAATGTTTTATTGGGTCTTTTTCTAAAAACTCCTCATTTTGTTGTGTACAGCCAGCCCTGCCCGCCCACCCCTTAGCATTAAACCCGACGCCCTGATATCATCCCATTTCCAGTGCAAATGGGAGGATAGGTCTGTCCAACCCCGTAATATCCTCGCATTTGCAGCACAAATGGGAGGATAGCTCTATATACTGCTTGTGAATGGTTATCTCTTGTGTAAAGTTATTTTAGTTTATTAGATTAATTTTCTTATGTTACTAAGTTTTAAACAATAGGAAACTAAAGGTCATAAGGGCAATAAGGCTTCGATGTTTTATTGTAGTTGTGCACTAAGATTAGCGAAAACAGGGCCACCAACGAGACGGTTGTGCACAGCCAGCCCCGTCCGCCCACCCCTTAGCAATAAATCCGACCCCCTCCTCCCATTTGTAGCGCATATGGGAGGATAGCGCTATATACTGCAACGATTATATAATTCTCTCTAGATACTAAAAGAATTTTTTTTCTGTTTGTAGATTTTGTTTCCATATAAAACGATTTCCGCACTGCCATAAAAGCAATTATGTTTCGATGTTTTATTGTTTTTTAGTTGTTCAATAATATAAGTGAAAACAGGACTAACAACGGTAAGCTTTTGCTGAGCCAGGCCGATCCGCCCACCCCTTTCCACTAAACCAGACCCGCTCCACTCATTTGTTGCGCAAATGGGAGGATAGCTCTATACACTGCTTGTTAATGGTTATCTCTTTTGTAAAGTTATTTTAGTTTATTCTAAGTAATTTTTTTCTGTTACTAAGTTTTAGACAATAGAAAACCAAAGGTCATAAGGACCATAAGACTTTAATGTTTTATTGGGTTTTTTCTAATAACTTCTCATTTTGTTGTGCACAGCCAGCCCCGCTCACCCACCCCTTAGCATTAAACCTGACCCCCTAATATCCTCCCATTTGCCGCGCAAATTGGAGGATAGGTTATAATTATTTCTAGATACTAAAAGAATTTTTTCTGTTTGTAGATTTACTGCAACGATTACATAATTGTCTATAGATGCTAAAAGAATTCCTTCTCTTTGTAGATTTTGCTTCCATATAAAAGGATTTCCCTGTAGCCATAAAGGCATTAATGTTTCAATGTTTTATTGTTTTTTTAGTGGCGCAATAAGACCGGTAGAAATAGGACCACCAACAGGAAGGTTGTGCACAGCCAGCCCTGTCCGCCCACCCCCTTGCAAAAAACCCCACCACCTCCTTTCATTTCTTACACAAATGGGATGATAGCACTACATACTGCGTGTTAATGGTTATCTCTTTTGTAAAGTTATTTTATTTTATTTTAATTAATTTTTTTCTGTTACTAAGTTTTAGACAATAGAAAACCAAAGGTCATAAAGACCATAAGACTTTAATGTTTTATTGTTTTTTTTATAATAGCTCCTCATTTTGTTGTGCACAGCCAGCCCCGCTCACTCAACCCTTAGCATTAAACCTGCCCCCTAATATCCTCCCATTTGCCGCGCAAATCGGAGGATAGGTCTATATGCTGCAACGATTATACAATTTTTTCTAGATACTAAAAGAATTTTTTCCGTTTGTTGAATTTGCTTCCATATAAAAGAATTTCCTTATCGCCCTAGAAGCAATAAGGTTTCGATGTTGTATTGTTTTTAGTTTTGCAATAAGATCAGTAAAAACAGGGCCACCAACTATTCTTTCTGCATCAACAAATGGAATAACGTAGTTACTGTTTTTAGAAGCTATTTTTTTGATTCATTCATTGTGTCGTGAAAAATTCATGTTTGATGTTTCAGAGGCATATACTTAAGCGGTCTATGGCAAATACCATAGGGATTGAATGTTTAATAATTACTAATTAAAAAAAACTTTACATAAAAATAAGTTTTCTAAGAAGAGTAAAGAGCCATATTGAACTCAGGACCAGCAGGAATTATCCCTATTATAGTTTAATCTAAAAAAGACCAGAAATTACTGTTAAAAGAATAAACAAAACCCTGAAGGAACAGAAATTATAATTAACTATCTTACAAACATAAAGATAACCGGTGCAAACATAAATAAATGAATAAATCTTATAGCTTCAATATTTTTTATTATTTTCCCCCCAGAGCTGCTTTATATGCAAGGGTTAAAAATACCATTTTGTTAAAAATAGTTGAAAGGTTAAGTAACAAAGCTCTGGCGTCGAAAAAAACCCCCAGGGCCCGGGGACAGGAATGGATTCTCGTATAAACTTTAGAGACTCATTTGATTGGAAATTGGAAGTTCTAGTCCAGCTCTTAAGAGTCAAAATTGATCGAAGGGCAAATAACCCCCCCACGCCCTTTTTCCCCACCCCTTCCTTTGAACTAATTCTGTTTATACCTGAAAGCCCAATGAGAGTTAGAATGTTTTGGTATTAACACACCTATTAGGCATCTGCTCTCCTCCCTAACAAGGAAAGAAACAGAGAGTTTAAAGCAGTGGCGGATCCAGGGGAGGGGCGAGGGGGCCCCCCTAACGTAGTCTAAAGTAATTTAATTTACTTAGTTAACGCAATATTGCGTTAGTTAAACTTGCTATTTTTTCAATCCATTCATTGTTGTCAATCGCTGTCCACAAGTTATGCAAGCTTTCTATTCTTCATATATAAGGTTTTTATCAAAGAGGTAATCGTATAGACTTTAAAAAAAGCCTCATTCGATTTCAATTGAAAGTTCTAGATCCGCTTTTTTTTAAAGTCAAGAATAATCGGACAGTAAGCAACCCCCCCCCCCCCATGCCATAAAACCTTGAAACTTTTTGCAATCAAAACGAAAAAAAATTCATTAAAAAACTTTCCGAAAAATAAGTTTTTCAAGGAAAAGTAAAGGCCATTTTAAACTTAAGCTCAGGAGATACAAATATCTGTTAAAATTCAAACTCAAAAAGACCAGAAATTACTATTAAAGAATAAATGAAACCCAAAACAGAAATTAAATAAACAATCATATAAAAAAACATACAACAAGTAATAATATAAATGAATAAATAGATCTTAAAGCAAGTAATGCTTAGATTGAATATGAAAATCAAGCTTAAAACGAAAAAAAATAGTTTGCTATTAAAGTATAAAAATAACTTAAAACGAACAGAAATTGAATAAACAATCAATTCGGACAAACATAGAATGTATATCAATGTAAATGAACAAATAAATCTTAAAACAAGTGAAACATGAATTAAATACGCAAATCAAGTGTGGATGGAATAAAAATAACTATGCACACGAGTCTGGGTATCGCCACACTGCAAAAGCCTAAAACCTACTGCGTCATTGGCGCTTCACTGAAAAAAAATTATATTACAAATATTCACTTTTGTTCTTAATATTGAAAATAAATATTAAAATTACAGTAAGATATTGAACTGATGAGCTTTCAGCAATTAATATCATTATACATAAAATATTCAGTTTAATTTATTAGTTCTTTCAAAGATTGGTCAAGACAAATATAGTTTCACTACAAACACAATTTGGATACTGCCCCCTTCTTTAACTGTAAAAACCTAAACCCTTCTTTGTCATTGGCGTTTCACTGAAAACGAATTGCTCTTATATTACAAATTTATTCTTTTCCAGTTCTTACAGCATTGAAAATTAAAATAAAAATTACAGTGAAAAAAAAAATCTTGAACTGATGGTTCTTTCAACTTTAAATATCATTATATATCTAATATTCAATTTGATTTTGTTTATACTTTCCAAGACTGTTCAAGGTTCATACAGTTTTCAGTGAGGGGCCAATGACGCAGTAGATTTTAGGCTTCTGCAGTGAGGCGATACCCAAACTCTTGTTTGCAGTTATTTTTATTCGATTCAAGCTTGATTTGCATATTCAATTTAAGTTACACTTGTTTTAAGATTTATTTATTCATTTACATTAATAAATATTCTATATTTGTTCGCATTGATTGTTTATTTAATTTCTGTTCGTTTTAAGTTTCATTTGTACTTTAATAGCAAACTATTTTTTTTTCGTTTTAAGCTTGATTTTCATATTCAATCTAAGCATTATTCGCATTAAGATCTATTTATTCATTTATATTATTACTTGTTGAATGTTTTTTGCTATGATTAATTATTTTATTTCTGTTCGTTTTGGGTGTCATTTATTCTTCAATAGTAATTTCTGGTCGTTTTGAGTTTGAATTTTAACAGGTATTTGTATCTCTTGAGCTTAAGTTTAAAATGGCCTTTACTTTTCTTTGAAAAACTTATTTTTGGAAAGTTTTTTTAAATTAATCACCTAAAACGGACATAGATTACGAAAATAAGAGTTGGGAGGCCGCACCCTCAAACACTTTCAGAGGCTACAGGGCATGTTAAAGAGTAAACGAACATGAATCATCATGTATGTCATGGGGGTTGCTGTCCCTAAACCTCCTGCTTAAAATATGATTGTTTAAATTTTGCCTTATTGAGAGTACGAAAATGTTAGCGATGAAGTGTTCGCACTATTGGCCAAAACATGCCAAAGACGCAGCATATGGTCTACTGACCAAAGAAGGTCGCATGCGGAGTATATACCTTGTTTACAAATGGTTTGACTTGAGTTTGACTCAAACAAACTGTTTGAATCAAACAAACTGTTTGAATTTGTCATCTAGCTTTATTCTGCTTTTCGGGGTTTTAATATCGCTCTCATTCTTTCTTTGAAAAGCTTTAGCTTGAGAGACGTTAAATTATTTTTTTTTGCAATATAGAAGAAGTCCCAGATCTAAAGACGTTTAGTGCATTTTATTTCACAAATAAATGTTGGGTTTTATCTAACTTACTATGTAAGAATTCTGGGTCAGCGGATTTTAAATCGAACATTGCATTAAATAAGGTCAGAAGAAGACCTTTAGCAGTAATTAAGAAATTATGTTTGACTCCCGCCAAACTACTATTCAAGACTAGTACACCAGGTAAGTTTTAACCTTACTAACAGCTGATCTCTCGTATATTACAAAGTTCAAAGCCAAAACAAGGAAAAGAAATATACGCTTAAAACGCTATAAACGCTATAAACGCTATAATGCTATACGCTTAAAACGCTATAGAAATAACGCTATAGAAAACGCTAAGAAATATACGCTTAAAACGCTATAAACGCTTCCTCTTCAAGAAATTGTAGGTTTTCTTGCACTTCCTGAATATCTAGAAGCAGTTCATTTTATGTGAGGGGGAAGGAAGTGGTTCCTTAATTTCTTTTGTTATGACAGGTGCAAGAAAAGATAGTTGAATTTCAATCAAACTCTTTGGAAACTAAGAGGTACTGTCTGGGTTTTGTGTTTTGGATAAGGACCTGATTCGAACTTTTTGGCAGAGGGAGAGAGGAGAAATCCCTATATCCCTCATGAGGCTTAGCAGAAGAGGCTTTTTAATATCAGCTTAATTTGGTTGGAAGTAAGAGTAAGCGTTCCAGCGGTCCCTTATAGAGGTTTGTATCCATTCTGACTTTTGACCGGTAGTCCCTAATTCTTGCCATCACCAGAGCTGTCAGAAAGGTTTGTTGGAAACTGGCCAAACGTAATTGGAAGTAAGAGTCTTAGTTGTGTTTTGGAACAAGTTGGAACTATTTGGAAAGGATGGGAGATCTGATCTAAACGTTGTGGAGTTACCAGAATGATAGCTAGCTATATTTGACGGGTGTAGAAAAAGAAAATATAATCAGGAGTGAAATTTGATATGCTTTTTCCGCCCCTTTGAAGTCAGAACTAAACAGAGAGGGTTATCGGTATAGTGTCAAAATTATTTATTTCAGGAGTCCTATGCTATGGTTAAATTCTGTGCTACTGGTTTCCAAATACGCAAAAACCTTTGTTGGTGTTGAGGGTTGAGTCTGAGGGTTGAGGGATATTTGGTATTGAGTCTGGACACTTACCAGAAGAGGTTGTTTAATCTCAAACAAAATTAATGGGAGAAACCAGTTCTCGTCCATGTTTTTCTTCTTACTGGTCCTGAAAAAATCTGAGTTCTGGGCGGGCGGAGGGGTATCCTAATTGTAGTTACCAGAGTATATACCAAAATAGGTTGTTCGGTCTCCATCAAACGTGGTCAGACGTAATGTTTAGTGTTGTAGCTCTACATTTCAGGATCAACCCAACCCAGCGGGGGAAGAGAAGTTATTGTAATATATTGTAATATTTTAATTATTGTAATATATAGTTATTGTAATATATATTTTCATTGGAAGGAGCGTCAAATTCCAACTATGATCGATGGGAACGAAGAGCTACGCTCATAGTTATAAAACTGACAAAACTTCTATTAAGGGGGGAGGAGGGCTTGAAAATACCTTTTTATCCTTTTTTTTATGATGGGTTCGCAATAAATAACAATAATATTAAAAAAAATACAAGCACAAATTTTTCAAAATTTAGGAAGGAGGGTGGTATTCCCTCCCCCCCAAATTATCTCGTATTACTTATTTTTTAGCTAGAAATTCCAGTACTTATGCATTATACGGGCACTGCTATATACACTGCTATATACTGTATAGGAAGCCAGACATGGAGACCCATCTAACGGGTATTTGCAAGAGGTAAATGGAATGCAAAGCGTGGTTTCGGTACTTTCCCATCATGTGGACACCTAGGCTATAGACAGTCGAATGAATGCAGTGATGGAGACTCGTAAAGCGGGTAATTGTTATCTAAATTGATCGAGGAGCGTGGTTTCTCATTGAATTTACAATATTTAAACTGTTGTTATTTGGGGTTTAGGGAGAGAAAAAGGTACCTAGGTTAGGTTATGTATTTAATTTATGCAATGCTTTAACCAAATTAGCATTAACCATACTTGAATTCTTTCGTGGGGCCCGTATAATGCATAAGTACCATTACCGAAATTCCTTTACACCCTTAGAGAGTTTTACTCGAATCAAATGGGTATTTTCAATTTGTTGCTCCACAATTGTAATCTCCATACCGGAGTTGCCTGAATACTTCTTTGGGCCTCGGGCACCGGAGGTCTAGTTTTCTAGTAATTTTGTCAAAATTACCAATAATGATACCATGTTGCTATTGGCAATACCAGTAATTTTGCTTCAAAGAGCCGATGAGAACACAACACGCTCAATAATCAAAGATAAAAATTTCACATTAATGAAATCTTGATGTCATTAGCGATGTCAAAACATGCGCCCCACGTCTGACTATTGGTCATCACTGTAAAAAGGAAAAAGGGCGGAGAAGAGGCGTAAAAAACCAGTCTTCATTTGATCTCCGGTGGGAAGAATTGGAATCAAGCGAAGAATGGAATATTTAACAGCTTTGGATATCTCTGCTGTTATTATATATATTCTTTTGATTGCTGGTATTAGCTTATTTGTAAGTTGGAATGGTTGTTTTTATAATCATAATAATGCAGGGAAAAATATATGAGATTCCATAACTGACATAGGGATAAGTGAACACATTTACTCGCAAATGCACTCCCCCCTCGTCATGGTCCTGCACCTGAGGCCAACGAAGCTACGTACGCTCCTCCACCATCCCAATCTATTCAAAGCCTCCCTCTTTACACATTCCCAAGAAGCTCCCAATTCCCTTAAATCTTTCCTTACGACATCCTTCAATCCCATAAGGAGACGACTCCCTTTTCGTTTGGCCCTAGATGGTTTGCCGACAAAGATAATCTTCGGCGATCCGTCATCCACAGAACGTGTCTCAGCCATCTTATTCTTTCTCTTATTGTAGCCCTAGAAAGCGAGATTGAACCACATTTTTCAAAGAGCTTACTATTTGAGATACGGTCAGTCAGTCGGGTACCCAAAACAATCCGTCGGCAATTTCTTTGGAAAACATCTAGTAACCCCCCTTCCGTTTTTTGGAGCGCCCACGCTTGAGAACACTGCTTGACCATTATAATCACTGTAGCTTTCATTATTCTAATCTTGGTTCCCAAATTTATCTTCCTACTTTTCAAAAGTTTTTTCAACTGTGGAAAAATGCCCTGGGCTTTGGCTATTCTACTGTTAAAATTTTTACTGCACCCACCGTCTTTACTAACAATTAAATAAATTTTTTTTTTTTTTTAACTGAAAGTAAGGAGCTTAAAACGAACAGAAATTATTCCGTATATTAAAGGGGCTTTCCCCTCCTCAACGCCCCACTCTTTACGCTAAAGTTTTTTATTGTTTTAAAAAGTAGAGTTGTGAGAAAGAGTCGAACTTTAGCGTAAAGAGCGGGGAGTTGAGGAGGGGACAGCCCCTTTCATATTCAAAATAGTATCTGTTCGTTTTAAGCTCCTTACTTTCAGTTAAAAAACAATATTTTTGTTAAAAAAAAATGTCGCTCGTCAATACCTCACTCTTTACGCTAAAGTTCAAATTTTGTTCCAATTCTTTAAGAATGAACCCTGAATCACAAATGCCGTTTAATTAGAATAAATAGCTCTTTTAAAAATACTAAAAATACTTTAGCGTAAAGAGCGAGGTAGCCTATTGAGGAGGGAACGAACCCCCTTATATATGTAATAGTTTCTGTTCGTTTTAAGTTTTAATGTTGCTCCTTACTTTCAGTGGAAAATTTATTTTTAAAATTTAATCTCTGATTGTTTTTTAAATAATGATGGGAAATTCAGCGACCCCTTCACAGAAATTTTCTTCCCCCCATGAAAAATTCCTCCAAGGAAAGATCCTCCTACGTAACCCCCTCCTCCCGATCCCCCTCTCACTAGAAAAAAATCCCACTTGAAAAGAGTGCTTGAATTTTTAATTTCTTTTCGAATGAGGCCTCTCGTGACATTCTAGGACCAATAGGTCGGTTCCATAATCACCTCTTCACCATCACTTATTTCTTAACTTAACGACTTAGTCTTCTTGACAGGAGTAAGCTTATTTTTGATTACGTAGAAAGAATTTTCAAATAAAAAGTAACCAAATTTGCCTGCAAAATGAAACAAAACTTCGAAACAGCGAGGACTCCTGGCAAAGAGATCAATCCATTTAATTAACAGTATATTTAATTATTATGCATTTAATCTTAATCCATTATGTCCAAACCCTAGAGTTAAAGAAAATCAGACTCATACCATAATTATGGAAAGATTTATTGTTTCGCAAGATTAAAACGGGTGTAGACTAGTCTTTATGCAATTTCCCAAGCGTTAGAATAGGCTACAGAGAGAGTAGAGATTGGAACTTAAAAATGACTTTCAAGAGGGTATTTTAGTCTCTGATTTCATTCCTAGAAGTTTCATTCATCTTCCCTCGATCAACAGATTTCCAAGATCTCAAAAACCCTAAAGTGGAAGTTAGCCTTTGTCTATTTACATAAAATATTTCAATGTATTCAAGCACATGTATTTAATGTATTTATCGATGAGAGAATCCTATTTTAAAGGTTGTGATGGCTTCAAAAGTTGCACAGAATTTCCATCCATATGAACAATAATACTGAACAAATACTGGAATACTGGACTTGTTGAACAAAAATACGGTATTGGTGCGTTATATGGTCACTTCTAAAAAGACAAGTTTGGTTAATGTTAATGAAATAAAATAGGCTGAATATATAATAGTTCGAAGCAAATTTTGGCTATATATACTGCACATTAGGGGGACGAGGGTAAAGCATAGCATATATTAAATACGTAACCCAACCTAACCTAGGTACCTTCCCCCCTAAACCCCCTAAAACAGCAGCTTAAATATCGTAAACGCAATAAAAACTACTCTTTGCATTCCATTTCTCAATAGCGGTCTCTTGAAAATAACCAGTCTGGGGGGTTTGGTCTCTCATTAGTACATAAAAGCGACCATATAACGCACCAGTACCAAAAATACTACCCGTTGCAAATTTTGATAGTATATTGAAATTTTGTCCGAAATTTAAAGTGCAATCCAACACTTTAATTCTTAAGCAGACACACCTGAAAAGTAGGGCCGTACTAATCAATTTAAAAATATTACATTTTAACAGTAATAAAACAGGCATTTTAGGGGCTGACATCCCACTTTAGATTTTGGTTAGACCTGGGAATGATTTGGAAAACAATCAGGAATTAAGTTTTAAGAAACTAGCTGAAAGTTAGGGGCTTTGACTGTTTGTCCCAATTTTTTTAAGAACGACTCTTAAAACACAAGGACAGGTTAATTAGAATAGGGAGCTTTTTTAAAAGTGCCAAAAACTTTAACGTGAAGAGCATGGTTTTGAGGAGGGGGGGGCAACCTCTTCATATACGAAATAATCTCTGTTCGTTTTGAGTTTAATGTTGCTCCTTACTTTCAGTGTGAAAAAACTAGTTTTTTATTTATATAATTAAATAGATCAATGCAGCCAATCATGAACCAACGCACAATTTCTCCACGGTTTTCCGTACTTTGCTGTATTTCCTTCGGCTTCCTAAAAATTTCCTTATAGTCCCTGATTTCCAGAGGAAGGGAGCAAAGCCCCCCTCTCCTCTGCAGGTGCCTATGTCCATATAAATAGAGATAGAACGCGACCTTGCTTGTCTCTTGATTGAACTAATTAAAAAAAAGAATTAATCTGAGGGGAGTAAAGAGCGAAGTGGAAACTTAAAACGAACAAAAATTATTGATTCAAAGCCAATCTACCATATATCGATAAAGACATTGCAAATAAACCAACTGATGACATTTCCCAATGTTTTTGTGATTATAGAAAACTAACACTTTATCAAAAACACAAAACAACATAGGAATTTTTGCATAGTAAAAGCAAACCAATTAGGGACACTTTTTAAAGTTCGAAAATAAAGGATTTTAGGATTGTTGCTATATTTTGTTTCACTTCTGCATGATGACCTCAGTCCAATGACTAAAATGACGTAATGATTTTTGTTCATTTTAAGTTTTGATGTTGCGCTCCTTGCTTTCAGTTGAAAAAATTATTATTTTTTAAATTTAATTTTTGATCGTTTTTTAAACAATGCTGGAAAATCCGGTGTCTCATTCATAGCAATGTCCCTTCCCCCATGAAAACTTCCTCCATGGAAATATCCTCCCAAGTAACCACGAAAGTAAAGACATTTCATGATTATTTTGTAGACAAGCCCGAAGTGAAGTCATCTTGATAGTATTAAGACTATATCCTAGCTTTAGATTTTGTATCATAGCTTGAAATTATTATTTGCATTGAGAGTAACAAATGGATTTCCGGGCTTCATATTATGGTTTATTTGTGTTTCATTTCAAGTAAAACTAAAGCGTGTTTTTTGCAATTTAAAGTTACATATGCTTTTATTTGAGCTCGTATATACTCTTATATGAGCTATTCAAAATCTCTCTCTAATGTTCTGGTAGCTTTCTAGTCCCTCCACTTGAGAAATGACACCAAAACTTCTACTTTTAGTGCCAATTGACACTTACAAATGGTGGAATTTATAAGAAGCACGTAGATATGTGCAATAGCTTTTAAATGAGCCATTTGATCTAAAAATCTGGTGTTCCACTACGGTTGTTTCGGAGTTGAACAGGTAAGCACTGACAGAAATCAATTTCAGCAATTACACTTTGGATTTGGAATAGACCGCTATAACTGACCCATATTTTGTAAGCCATACTTTGGTCAAATCGGTGCCTCATACATAAGGAAAACATCCACTTGACCTAATTCTGTAGTTTTTTTTTTTATCAGGTCTTATACTAGAAATTAAATCTGATGAAAGTGGAACTTTCTATACAAATGTTGTGTGCTTTGTCTAAAGGCACTTACAGTTGATATGATTTCAGTAAACGCACTACATGTCTTTTTGCGATTTTCGTCACACAGTAAGTGGAACAAGGCTTTATACACAAGATTTTAATTGGTACCCTCTGGTCCAACCATTAAAAAAAGTTTTTTTCAAACTAAGTCAGAATCACTGACAACCCGTAAAATATTATCCTCAGTTTCTATCTGTTTTCCTTCGAGCAACTGACGCATGCGTTCTTCAGCAGCAGCTGAATCATCCGAGATTATAAATTCCATGTTTTGGTCATCTTCATAAGTCTTAATGTCGTCCATACTATACCGTTCAACCCAAAGATAAAATTTCGACCTTCTGTTGCCATCGTATTCAACTTGGATGCTATAATGCGATAAGCACTTTTGATTGCAGTATCCTAAGATATGTTATTCTGAGTGTGTGCTGGATAAAATCCACTGCCTGCTGTTTTTTAATCTTTCCCAAGGACCATTTGAATCTGCAGGAAATCCGAGAGATAGAAGGTGAACGAAGAGTATCCGCATTACAAAAAGCATTTTGGCATACCCAATGTCTATAGTCGAATGAGAGGCAATGAGCTAGGCAAGCCCGTTTTGTGCGTCGCATAATGGGTATTATTCATAGTAAGGAAATAATCGAAACTTTTTGCATCCTTCGCATCACAGAGAGGTACTCGCAAATAGAAAGCATTCTGGATGAGCTACACAATTTACGTTGTGAATTCAACCAATTAAACGCAATCGACGGATTCGTGGTTCTCATGTACTCATTTTCCAATCGCATTTAGAGTTTTCGGCCTTTTCCCAATAATAGTGAAATTTCTGGTTTGTTTGCATTTGCTTCATCACCTGGTTGCGTCAAAAATATGCTTCTAACATTGAGCCTTGTTGTCCAATATCTACCAAATCTTACTGGGCTTGGTTAAGATTTTGCAATCAGTATTGTCCAGGTAGATGAATGTTCAAGCGTTTAACGACATGACTCTTTCCTTGGATATCATGGCCAAATATTCGCCAGCATGCTGTATTTGGTTCATTGAAGCAACCTTCAACACAGAGTTGCTCTTTGTATTGCTCTATGTACCAATTGGTCTATGTACCATTTCACTTGGAAACTGTGGACGTGGCAACACAATTCGACCATGCAAGTAGCAATCTCCAAATGAATCATCTTTGATTGCTACTCATTCAAATGAGGGTCTCTACAGTGAATATACAGAACGCTAAAGGGTCCCAATGACATGTAATAATAATTGCGTAGTTTACGGCGTCTTTGTTGGTCAGATCTGTGTTGCGTGCCATAGCTTATTGCCTTCAAACATTCCGACGGCGTTGTTCTTCTTGATTTTGTTTGTTCGCTAACCGAAGATTCTTTTGTGCTTTATTTTCATTTCGTCTCACTGTAATTTTCGCTTTTGCTTCTCTTCTAACCCCGTATTTTTTCATTCTTCTTTCAGTTTTGATTCTTTGTAATTCTCGTTTTCGCTTTTGTTCTAATCGAAGAATTTTTGTTGTGCTTTATTTTTGTTTTTGATTCGTAGTGTTTTGATCTTTTTTCACCAAACCTTTTTTTTGTTTCGTTTTTGATTTGTTATAATTCTCGCTATTGCTTGTCTTCTTACTGCATATTTCTTTGTTCTTCAATTCCGTTCATCACTACCTCTGAATTTTTTTCAATTCCCTTTATTTTAGCTGTTCGGATTAGTCTTGTAAGGTCTGGCACATCTTCTAACGATGTATTTCTTGGCGCTTCATTATCGTTTACCACTACCTCAGACATTTCTTAAGTCCTGTGTTGTATTGTCCTGTGTAAAATTTGATGAAATAATCAGTAGCTTGGATAAAAGACAGATATTTGGAAAGGCGGCATCATATGTGTACACAATTGACTTTCATAAATGTGGTTTACCACCTATGCATGTGTTATTTATCATGAGTTCTGGCGATCGAATCCATAGGCTCGTCTCAATTATCTAATTTCAGCTGAAATTCCAAATACTGACGACCCTTTATTACGAGAAGTAGCGCTAAATTAAATGACTATTAATCCGTGTAGAGTGAACTTATATCCAAATGCCATTTGTGTGATAAAATGGAAAATTGCGGTGCCGCTTCGATTTTCCGGTACAACAAAATTCAGTTGTATCTCTAGCGGATAATAAAAAACGAAGTATTGTCGTCGTTATGAACCCAAATTGCACCAAAGTGATCTAGAAGAATTTACAAATAACCTTGCTGTTCAACAAAAAGGCTCCGATAATCGCCAACTTACATGTGAAAATCATCTTATGACCATATATAATTCTTATTTACTGAAAAATTTCAATGTCACATAAATGTCAAATATGTTGGCAGGATAGGGCTGGTAAAATATTTATTTAAATACTTCTACAAAGGACGTAACTGCGCCTCAATAAAGGCTGTTGCAAATCAACGGTGTTTTTCTTATAAGGAAGCAGACACCAATATGGAAGGACGCTACATCACACAGACTGAAGCATGATGGCGATTATTTGGCAGTGATATAAAAAGAAAGCGTCTTGTCGTTTAACGTTTGAATATTCATTTACCTGGACAACACGGAACGTAAGATATTGACTAATCCAATGGTCGTAAACAAACCTTCGGGTTTTTGTAGATGGCCGCTGTAAATTTGTTTGTATTTTTTTATGTTAAATAAATTAATTTGAATTTGAAATCCCAAGAAGATTTGGTTGATTTTGGTTTACCAGGCTGAATGTTAGAAGATTATTTTCGACATAATCATGCGTTGAAGGAAATGCAAACAAACCAGATGGGGAAATACACGAAAATTTTAAATGGAATGGAAAAACGATTACATGGGAACCACAAACCTGTCGACTGCGTATCATTGGTCGAATTCGCAACGTAAACTATGTAGCTCATTCAGAATGCTTCCATGTTTGAGAATAACGCTCGTTATTCGACCTACAAACAAGCTTGCCTAAATCATGGCCTTGCGCTCGAAGATAAACAGTGGATAGATGGTCTAGAAGAATCAGAATTTTACAAAATGCCTCCTGTAATGTGAATAATCTTCTTTCAAATTCTTCTTTTTGGACATCTGGCAGATTCAAAAGGTCTTTGGGAAAGATTAAAGAATCAGTGGGTAAAGGATTTTATTCTGCATGATCGTAGGAGTAACATATCTGAGGATACTGCAATCAAAAGTACATATCGTATTGTTGCATCCTTGTTAAATACGATAGCAGCAGTTGGTCGAAATTTTATTTTTTGGGTCGATCGATATGTTATGAACGATGTTGAGACCTACGAAGGTGACCAAAGCATGGGATTTCTACTTCTAATGAGTCAGCGGCTGTTTTCTTTTGCTGTTTTGTTTGCTGTTCTGTTTTGCAAGGAAAAGAGAACGAAACTGTGAAGAATATTTTTAAGGCTGCCTGTGATCTCAACTATGTTTGATAAAAAAGTTTTTCATAGATGAACCAGGCGATATTGGTAAAACCTTTGTGTATATGACCTTGTATTATATTCTTTGTGGCCAAAATCGCAAAGTAAAATGTATGGCGTTTACGGGAGTCGCAATAAGTCTATTGGCTTTTTGACAAACAACACACAAGACATTTGGCTTGAAAGGTCGGTTTCAATTTCCATTATAAAATATGGCTCAAACAAAGCTATAGAATTAGCTCAAGTGGATTTTTTTTCTAATGGATGTGGCACCAAAAATCAGTTGTTGTGGTCTATTGTCAATCAAAACTTGGCATATGAAGGGAAATTCTAGTTGCTGGAGGTGATTTCCATCAGTGCTTAGCTGTCAATAAAAAAAATGATCCAGGGAAGTATTTCAAAAATTAATCCTTAGAAAAAAAATATGTGTATCGATCCTGAACAGGAAGTATTCGCGAAGTGCTTCCTTGATCTGGGAAATGAAAATCTTCCCAAAAATGATTTCAAAGAAATTGAATCACCTGAAGTTATCATTTCCAGTGGTAATTTAATTGGGGAGTATTTGGAGATTGTCTTGCAAATTAAAATTACAATGGAACGAAAGAAATCGCTATTTTAGCTCTGCTCAATAAACAAATAAGTAAAATAAATGCTATAATTGTTGGTCGCTTTCCAGGCGAATACAAATCCTATAAAAGTTATGATTCCTTGAAGGATAAACAGGAAGGAGGAGGGTAATTTACACCAGAGTTCCCCAATTCAATTGAGATTGCAGATTTCCCACTCCTTGACTTCAAAATAAAGAAAAAAAACGGTAGTTATGTTTATTTGTAATTTAGATATTTCAGAAGGTATGTGTAATGGAACACGCCTGGTTGTTACTGAATTATATAACAACGTAACAAAAGCGAAAATAACTAATGGGAGAAAACCTGGATAAACGTTCACATTTCTCGACTGACGCTCGACTCTTGTACTGCAACTATGATGTACAGTACACCAACATCAATCTCCACTTTGACTAGTATTTGTGATGACCATATATAAATCGTTAGGGCACACTTTTGAATTTGTTGGTGTTGACCTCCGTACATATATATATATATATATATATATATATATATATATATATATATATATATATATATATATATATATATATATATATATATATATATATATATATATTATATATATATATATATATATATATATATATATAATCAAAATCTTGCTTATGCAAGATTTTGACTCCTGTCGATAGAAGACCATCGCCACATGTGGAAAACATTTTGACTGACGAATTCAGGCGGTTTGAATTGCACTTATTAGAACTTCAGAAACTCATGTCCCAGGGGTAGGAAACATGATACTAGATAATGTAACATTTATTTACTCAGGCAGGAAGGATAGGGTGCATAACCAGGGAGCAGGGTTCTTGATGAATAAGGAAACTGCTAAGTCTTGTTTAGGTTGCGGCGGAACTAATAATAGAATGGTAGTTGCTCATTTTCCAACTAAAAAATGCAGGGTATCACTCTTAGTGGTATATATCCGTGTAGAACTGAGTGATGGATATAGTAGTGACTTAGATGAATTTTACTTACAGCTACAGGAACAAATAGACAGGATCCCAGGTAGAATTTTGCTATTTTTATTAGGGAAATATAACGCTCTGGCAAATAGAAATAGGGGTAGATGGTTTCCTAGCCTAAGTAAGTTTGTTTTAGGAAAAAAAAAGTAACGGAGACACACTGTTGCAATTTATGGTTATTGGTTATTATGTATTATTGGTTATTAGAGTAACCAAATGTATTGGTTATTAAAAGTTATAACCAATACATTATTTGTTCATAATATGACCCATAATTTGATATGGTATTTTCATGATCGAAAGACGGTTAAGGTTATTGATAATGTTATGGTAAACCGAAGGCTGGAAGGATTGGTTAAAGATTCTAAGATATAGGGGGGGGGGTTTAACCAGACATGGGTTGAACCGAACACTCGTAATTACTTTGACAGCAATTGGTGAAAAATTCTACAAATGCCATCTAACCTTCATGTCTCAAGGAAGAATTGATTCTTTCAAAAGTTAAACTGCTAGATTAACAAAAAGCCTTAGGTCAACCCTAGACACCACTAGATGGTGATCCTTACGTTTAACTTTAATAAAAGTACTTTTATAGGAGAGGCTGGGGTTGAACCGAATAAAATGGATGATCGCAATTTTCTTGTTTGCTTATGAATGGAAAGCGGAAATTTGATGTTCTCTAGATACCTCTCAGGATAAAGAATGCTTGAGAGTTTTTTTGGACTTTTATTCTTTAAATATCCTCAAAATCTGCATTTATACTTTTGGTTCATGTGTCCGAACCAAAGCTGGACCTTGTCCGATTATGACAGTCAATAATGCTTACGCATGAAAAAATATTTGGACGTAGTTTATATTTTGGATTTTTCGTTTGCTTGGACCGGACAACCTAAAAAAAAAATGCCAAAAACTTACTTGCCGTTTTATAAAAACACTAAATTGTTCCAAAAAACATTTTTTTTCTTTTACATGGAATATAGTTGTACAAAACTTTTTAAATGCAGATTTAAAAGAAAACCGAACGTCAATTAAATCGAAGCGAAAGCTTTGAACCACACTGATGGTTCCTCCCCAGAATAAAGGTGTTGACAGCCTTTGGATAATATAAGAAAAATCCACACTTGCAACATCTTCTAACTCGGAAAAGACAAGTTTTCGCTTTTTATGCGCATGACACTGATGGTAGCTTCTCCTCTTGAAATATCAATGAAAACGGCTGGATCAACCCCGCCAACCCCATCACGATTCGAAAGAGAAAGCCATTTGAACTAATAGCATTAAAAACAAGTTAGACAGCGCTACTTTTTCTCGATTCTAGAATTACAAGAAAATTTAGGGAAGTGAGTGGAACACATTTCAATATTACACTTACAGCTTAACACAGAAATATTTGAAGTGCCAGCAAAAAATCAAAAAAGTTTCTGCAATATCACTTTTGAAAGGACCAATCAACATGGGTGTACGGAATGGGGGCAGCTGCCCCCTTAGAACTTAAAATTAGAACTAGATAGGGATGAAAAAGCAGATGGTTGAAAAAGCGGTTGAAAAAAGGTAGATGGCTAAAAAAGCAGTTGATAAAAGGTAGATTGTTGAAAAAGCTGGAAATAAACAGCTGGAATGACAGAATAAAAGTCAAACAAAAAGCAATTATCCATAATGTCTTGGAAAGATCTAGCTCTAATCCAAGAAGATTGATTAATGCTGAAGCTTAGTGATGATTAGTGATCTTTGGTGATTACTTATTAACAAAGATTTCATAGATGCGATAGAACTTGCTGGCAATGGCTGCCCCCCCCCCCCTAGAGAAGAAGCTACGTACGCCCATGTCAATCAACCAAACTGGGAATTCTTTCTTGAGACATGAAGGTTAGATGGCATTTTCAGTATTATACTTGCAGCTTAACACAGAAATATTTGGTGCCAGAAAAAAAAATGCCCTACCCCAAAAATTGTCTTGCAATTTAACTTTGAAAGTATCAATCAACCAAACTGGGAATTCTCCTTGAAACATGAAGGTTAGATGGCGCTCTTATAAGTTTTGGTTGAATTCCACACCTATTGGTGTCTGAATAATTGAGAGTGATGAAGCTACTATGAGACTAATGAAGCCAAAATGAAGCTAGAGTTCTGCAACAAGTTTCCAAATCCTTATTTTTTTCCCCTATAAAACTATGAAAATTTCAGATATGTTTTCTAGGCATAACATTTTGATTACTTCCACAACATCCTTTGTCTGTGTAGCTAACTTAGGTTCTTTACTCCTATCCCCTGCTTGAGGTGAGTTTAACCTCTTCCAACATGGAATCCTCTATAAATCGTTGAAAAAGAGCTTAGAACAGTTTAAATTCCAGCTTCCAGCATAATGACGTTCGGAAACCTATTTCAAAATGCTTCCTATTGTAGTATTACGCAATTTGGCAACTCGTATTGATTTGTGTTACCTTAGTAAAAAAGAGGAAACAAAGGGACTGGCAGGAAGTTTTGCAACGAGAAAAGTTGTGATGGAGTTTGGCAATGTTTACTATTACTTCTCCTGTTTATAATCACTGATAGTGTGACCGGTCATATATCATACGCGCTTAGCAAACCCGTGTACTAAAGATGCGAGATCAAGCATAAAAACAAAGACAAACACAGAGTTCGCTTGCAGAAAGTTAAACTTATTTGTAGTATTCTTTTTTACTAACTCTAGTGTTAGGACAAAAAATACCAAGGATGACGGAATGCGCACAGTGGCATCAATGGGGTGGGGGGAAATTTGCTTCTTATAATTTTGGCCCCGCTCTATATTTTGGAAAAAATCCCTTCCTTGACATATTTTTTATTAAAAAATATCTTTTTTTATACTTTCATTTGACAATAAAAGAAAACAACAAAATTGCCACCACCTTTTATATTTTCCTGAATTGAACGCCACCAAATGCGCAAGAAATATAATGACAAATATACATACCGGGCATTGAACGCCACCCAATACTAAAAAAATACCACGACGAACATCTACCGGGCCTTCAAAATACCGGTGATTAGTGGTATATAATCAATATACGGTTCCTTAAATACTTCAAAAACACTAGATTTTTTGCTAGTTCCTTAAAGTCAAAAACACTAGATTTTTTGCTTGCCTAAAATTTCATACTAGAGAACTAATTTGGAGTGCTTTTTCTGGCCTAATTATACAGAAAACTAGAGGAAACCTAATTTTAAGGTCATTAGATACTTTAAAAAACTTTGCAAGTCTCGGTGTTGGCTTTTCATCTCTAAAGCAAAGGGTTCAATGGCTAATTTTCGCAACACCACAGGGAACTCCCAAAACAATTTGGTAGAAATTGGTAAGGGATCATGTGTCAACAGTTCGAAAAGCTAAGGAGAGGTTAGCTTAAAATAAAGAAAAAATATAAGGCCCGTTTGTTAGCACTAAGATCTTAGATCTAAGATCTTACATCTTTCTGCAAAGATTATCGTTTTTTAACTTATCTTTGTTCTAAGATCTCAAAGCTCACTGATGTTAGCAACAAGTGTGAAGACCGCAACTGTTCTGCCATATAGAACAATGATGAGAGAACTTTGATGATAGTAGAGTAGTAGGTTATACTTCTATCGCGCCCCTAGGAATTACCATGCTATTCTATAGAGGCCATAGAAAGACGTTTCTATAGAAGCTCTACACCTTTTCAAAGAGAGTGAGTATCCTCTCACATGGCCTTATACTTTGCTTGCGCCCCTAGGAATCTCCATGTTGTTCTATAGAAGTTCTACACCTTTTCAAAGAGAGTGAGTATACATGTCTTTTAGGGTAAATCTGTATAAAGAACCCACATTTTTTAATTGTTTGATTGAAGTGTTTGGGGAGATTACGTTCCTTGGCACCTTTTCAGAGCATGTACTTATGGATACCTTTCAAAGCAAGATGGTTATACATGCTTTTACAATCGGAAATGTTTGATTAACATTTGCAAAAAAGGGGTAATGGGATTTGCGAATTGGAGGAGATGGGGTGATTGTGTACTGTATAATACACAAGTGATGTTTTGGAGAGTATTGTCAATTTAAAATAGTTTAGAAATAAAAAAAAATTAACAAGAAATGGCTGAAAAGTGTTTTGAGGGAGATGGGTTGCATGGAGGGTTGAGTTGCACGAGGGTTCAGTTAAAGGGGGTACAGTTACACGGGGGTTTAGTTAAATAGGGTCGAGTTGCATGAGGATTCAGTAGCACGAGGGTTCAGTAGCACGGGGATTCAGTTGTACGGGGTTTCGGTTATACAGGGGTTCAGTTACATGGGGGGTTCAGTTGCACGGGGGTTTAGTTAAATGAGGCTTGAGTTGCACGGGAGTTGAGTTGCACGAGGGTTCAGTTGCACGGGGGTTCAGTTACATGCGGATTCAGTTACACGGGGATTAGTTAAATGCGGTTGAGTTGCATAGTCTCGTTGGAAAAAATTGGAGTTCATAGACATGCTTTTACAATCGGAAATGTTTGATTAACATTTGCAAAAAAGGGGTAATGGGATTTGCGAATTGGAAGAGATGGGGTGATTGTGTACTGTATAATACACAAGTGATGTTTTGAACAATATTGTCAATTTAAAATAGTTTAAAAATAAAAGAAAATTTAACAAGAAATGGCTGAAAAGTGTTTTGAGGGAGATGGGTTGCATGGATGGTCAAGTTGCATGAGGGTTCAGTTAAAGGGAGTACAGTTACACGGGGGTTTAGTTAAATGGGGTCAAGTTGCACAAGGGTTCAGTAGCACGAGGGTTCAGTAGCACGGAGGTTCAGTTGTATGGGGTTTCGGTTATACAGGGGTTCAGTTACATGGGGGGTTCAGTTGCACGGGGGGTTCAGTTACATGCGGATTCAGTTACACGGGGATTAGTTAAATGCTGTTGAGTTGCATAGTCTCGTTGGAAAAAATTGGAGTTCATACTTAAACAGTTCTATTAAGAGCTATTGCTATGGAAATGGCTCATTTTTGAATTGAAACTATGCTTTTGTGACTGAAGATACACATTTGAATCAGAAAATGCGAGAATGTACACAATTGAAACAGAGAAGTGTGTGTTGACGATATTTTTTATAATTTCGTCTGAAAAATAGGAGTTCAAGCTTAAAAAGTTCTATTAACAGCTATTTTTATAGAAATGGTTCATTTTTGAACCAAAATTACGCTTTTCTGACTGAAAATATACATTATAATCAGAGAATTGTGTATTGATAGTATTTTCTATAGTCTCGTTGGAGAAAATTGGAGTTCATACTTAAACAGTTCTATTAAGAGCTATTGCTATGGAAATGGCTCATTTTTGATTCGAAACTATGCTTTTCTGACTGAAGATACACATTTGAATCAGAAAAAGTGAAAATGTACTCAATTGAAACAGAGAAGTGTGTTTTGACGATATTTTCTATAATTTCGTCTGAAAAATAGGAGTTAACGCTTAAAAAGTTGTATTAAGAGCTATTTTTATGGAAATGGTTCATTTTTGAACCAAAACTACGCTTTTCTGGCTGAAGATATACATTATAATCAGAGAAATGTGTTTTGATAGTATTTTCTATAGTGTCATTGGAAAAAATTGGAGTTCATACTTAAACAGTTCTATTGAGAGCTATTGCTATGGAAATGGCTCATTTTTGAATTGAAACTATGCTTTTCTGACTGAAGATACACATTTGAATCAGAAAATGTGAAAATGTACACAATTGAAACAGAGAAGTGTGTGTTGACGATATTTTCTATAATTTCGTCTGAAAAATAGGAGTTCATGCTTAAAAAGTTCTATTAAGAGCGATTTTTATGGAAATAGTTCATTTTTAAATAAAAACTACGCTTTTTTGGCTGAAAATATACATTATAATCAAAAAAATGTGTATTGATAGTATTTTCAGTAGTCTCGCTGGAAAAAATTGGAGTTCATACTTAAACAGTTCTATTAAGAGCTATTGCTATGGAAATGGTTAATTTTTGAATCAAAACTACGCTTTTCTGACTGAAGATACACATTTGAATCAGAAAAGTGAAAATGTACACAATTGAAACAGAGAAGTGTGTTTTGACTGTATTTTCTATAATTTCGTCTGAAAAATAGGAGTTCACACTTAAAAAGTTCTATTAGGAGCTATTTTTATGGAAATGGTTCATTTTTGAACAAAAACTACGCTTTTCTGACTGAAGATATACATAATAATCAGATAATTGTGTATTGATAGTATTTTCTATAGTCTCGCTGGAAAAAATTGGAGTTCATACTTAAACAGTTCTATTAAGAGCTATTGCTATGGAAATGGCTCATTTTTGAATCGAAACTACGCTTTTCTGACTGAAAATACACATTTGAATCAGAAAAAGTGAAAATGTACACAGCTGAAACAGAGAAGTGGGTTTTGACCGTATTTTCTATTTTAGTTTTTTTTTCTTGCCCAAAACTATTTTTTTTTATCATGAACCCTTTTCAGATTAATTTGATCAACTTGGAGAAAGTTCAAATAGAATCGTTACTGATATTGATATTAGTGCGTAAACTACAAACTGACAAAAATATCCAAAACTTTTGTTTAATTAGCATAGGAAGCTTTTTAAATAATGCTGGGAAATCCAGAGCCCCCTCCATGGAAAGATCCTCCCACCTAACTCCCCAACCCCCCACACTGGCCTTGGAAAGACATAGGGGTTTTGCCCCCAACTTATGTTAATTTCTGCTCGTTTTGAGTTTGACTCGATTATTTATTGTAATTTCTTTTCGGTTTGGGTTTCATTTATTTATAGATTCTGATTAGCGATATTTTTTTTAAAATAAGATCAATATTTCTCTATGACTAAATCTATGTGTCCTTTGACTATGTGGGTTTAAAAGGATTTCGCAACATTATTTTAGTTTTTTTTTCGTGCCCCCCAAACTATTTTTTTTTATATTGAAACCTGTAGTAATCAATTTGATCAGATGTATGCAAGTCCAAGAATTTGTCTTTTTTTGGTTTGAATTTCTAAAGTGCCTGTCTTTCTCTGTTTACATGTCTGATTCTTTTTGTTTGCATGTCTGGGTTGGCGTTTGCAAGTCCAAGTATTTGTCTTTGTTGGTTTGAATGTCTAATGTGTCTGTCTTTCTCTGTTTGTGCGTCTGATTCTACTTGTTTGCATGTCTGGGTTGGTGTTTGCAAGTCCGAAAATTTGTCTTTGTTGGTTTGAATGTGTAAAGTGTCTGTCTTTCTCTGTTTGTGCGTCTGATTCTACTTGTTTGCATTTCTGAGTCGGTGTTTGCAAATCGAAGTATTTTGCTTTGTAGTTTTTAATATCCAAAGTGTCTGTGTTTCTCTATTCTTGTGCCTAAGTCTAATTGTTTACATGTCTGGATTGGTGTTTGGAAGTCCAAGTCTTTTTATTTGTTGCATTTAATATCTAAAGTCTCTGCCTTTCTCTGTTATTGTGTACGATTATTTTTTTTTGCATGTATGGGTTGGTGTTTGCAAGTCCGAGAATTTGTCTTTGTTGGTTTGAATGTCTGAAGTGTCTGTCTTTCTCTGTTTGTGTGTCTGATTCTACTTGTTTGTATGTCTGGGTTGGTGTTTGCAAGTCCTAGTATTTTTCTATGTTGGTTCGAATGTCTATACTGTCTGTCTTTCTCTGTTTGTGTGTCTGGTTCTATTTGTTTGCCTGTCTGGGTGGGTGTTTGGAAGTCCAAGTCTTTGTCTTTGTTGGTTTTAATGTCTGAAGTATCTGTCTTTCTCTGTTTATTTGTCTGATTCTAATTGTTTGCATGTCTGTGTTGGTGTTTGAAAGTCCAAGAATTTGTCTATGTTTTGTTTTGAATCTCTAAACTGTATTTATTTCTCTGTTTGTTTGTCTGATTCTATTTGTTTGCATTTCTGGGTTGGTGTTTGCAAGTCCGAGAATTTGTCTTGTTGGTTTGAATGTCTAAAGTGTCTGTCTTTCTCTGTATGTGTGTCTGATTCTATTTGTTTGCATGTTTGGGTTGGTGTTTACAATTTGTCTTTGTTGGTTTGAATGTTTAAAGTGTCTGTCTTTCTCTGTTTGTGTGTCTGATTCTAGTTGTTTGCTACGCATATCAAGTTGAAAATTCGACAGATGTTATTCTACAAGACGGAAATACTTTTTTATATATTTGGAATCAGCGTATAAAGCCAATCATTTTCATGTATCAATAATTATTAAAATTCTGTTTTTAGAGTTATGATTACTTTCGGACGAGTTGCACTTTACTTTCACCTTGTTTCCCAAAAACTGTTTAAAATTAGGGTTTTTTTTTTAATTGTTTTCGTTCTTGCTTTATTGTTCGACTTGATAGGAATTCCGAAACAGGATAGTCGTTGAAATTTCTTAATGACTAGAGATTTTGTTTTTCTTCTAAAAGGCTTAATATTCTCAAGGTTTTAGCTATTGGTGGATAGCATTAAACCTAAGAAAATTTATGTATTTGGAATCAGCGTATAAAGCCAATCATTTTCATTTATATATAATTGTTAAAATTCTGTTTTTAGAGTTATAGTTAATTTTGGACGAGTTGCACTTTACTTTCACCTTGTTCCCCAAAAACTGTTTAAAGTTAGGGTTTTTTTTGTAGTTGTTTTCGCTTTTGCTTAATTGTTCGACTTGATAGGAATTCTGAAACAGGATGGTCGTTGAAATGTCTTAATGACTAAAGGAATCAGCGTATAAAGCCAATCATTTTCATGTATCTATAATTATTAAAATTCTGTTTTTAGAGTTATGGTTACTTTCGGACGAGTCGAACAAGAAAGCAAAAACGAAAACAACTACAAAAAAAAACCTAATTTTAAACAGTTTTTGGGAAACATGGTGAAAGTAAAGTGCAACTCGTTCGAAAGTAACCATAACTCTAGAAACAGAATTTTAACAATTATAGATACATGAAAATGATTGGCTTTATACGCTGATTCCAAATACATAAATTTTCTTAGGTTTAATGTTATCCGCCAAAAGCTAAAACCTTGAGAATTTCCGAGCATTATTTAAAAAGCTTCCTATGCTAATCAAACAAAAGTTTAGGATATTTTTGTCAGTTTGTAGTTTACGCACTAATATCAATATCAGTAACGATTCTATTTGAACTTTCTTCAAGTTGATCAAATTAATCTCAAAAGGGTTCATGATAAAAAAAAATAGTTTTGGGCAAGAAAAAAAACAAAAATAGAAAATACGGTCAAAACACACTTCTCTGTTTCAGCTGTGTACATTTTCACTTTTTCTGACTCAAATGTGTATCTTCAGTCAGAAAAGAGTAGTTTCGTTTCAAAAATGAGCCATTTCCATAGCAATAGCTCTTAATAGAACTGTTTAAGTATGAACTCCAATTTTTGTCCAGCGAGACTATAGAAAATACTATCAATACACAATTATCTGATTATTATGTATACCTTCAGTCAGAAAAGCGTAGTTTTTGTTCAAAAATGAACCATTTCCATAAAAATAGCTCCTAATAGAACTTTTTAAGTGTGAACTCCTATTTTTCAGACGAAATTATAGAAAATACGGTCAAAACACACTTCTCTGTTTCAGTTGTGTACATTTTCACTTATTCTGATTCAAATATGTATCTTCAGTCAGAAAAGCGTAGTTTCGATTCAAAAATTAACCATTTCCGTAGCAATAGCTCTTAGTAGAACTGTTTAAGTATGAACTCCAATTTTTTCCAGCGAGACTATAGAAAATACTATCAATACACAATTCTCTGATTATAATGTATATTTTCAGTCAGAAAAGCGTAGTTTTGGTTCAAAAATGAACCATTTCCATAAAAATAGCTCGAAAAGACGTGGAAATCAGATCAGATCAGAATTTGAGGTTTTCTGGCATAACCAGCAACACTTTAAGCCTCCTGAAGTACTGGTTCTACCTGCCTACCAGTGGATAAAGGCAGGCACACATAGCAGCCCCCACCCCTGGGGTGCAAGAGGGGACTCATCAGGTGAGACCTATACCAATTTTAACTTGTAATTTGACTACAGTAACCAATCCTGGGGTTCATGCCACTGCTACTGTTGATGCTTGATGTTTTTTGCTGATTGCTTTCTATTCTTCAAATTTCACAATCCCCTGCTTTCGTATTTGAAATTTGTTACTTCATTGTGGACTACATCCTGCCTTATACCCAAACTGTCTTATACCACTGCTTATTTCTGGTCCTGTTTTGTTGTTTACTTCAGATAAGAAATGAAAAGTCAACTCAAGCCACCTCGTGAACTAAGGTCTGATAGCTCAATCCAATTCTCTGGATCAGAATCTGTTTCAGAGCAGCTACTCATGCTCACTAACCACATAAATAGCATGAAAATCAAACATAAAATGCTAGCAGATTCACTACAACCTGACAATCTTAAATCTTCAGTGATAGGGTTACTTGATGACCTTATATTGGCTAAGATCTCTTCCCAGGTAGATGAGGCAGTGGTTAAAATGAAAGAGGAACAGACATTCATGCAACATAATGTCACTATCTCTTCAGATAAGCTGGATGCAATCAAGCAGGAGGTGTATGCAGGCCTCAACCTAGATCTTAGTAATTTAGTGGATAAAACTCTTGAAAGCTATAACAGACGCATATTTTCTGTTGAATCTTCATTGGCTACTTTAGAGTCATCCATGATAGACCTTAAAAACTCTTTCCAGACTATCCAGTCCAACCTGGCAAGATTAAATGACCATTTTGAACAGCAGGCTTTGAGTAACCAAATTATTGTCTTTGGGGTGAAAGAGGAGACCTCCATTGAAAACACTGAAAGTCAATTCCTGTCACTATGTGCTGGGAAATTTCCTGGCATACCAAATTATTCAGTCTGATGTTGTATCAGCCAAAAGAATTGGCAAACCATCTGCAAAACCCAGACCCATAGTTGTTGAATTTTGCAACTTACGAGTTCGTCAACTGCTTCTCAGACAAAAGAAGGATTTGAAAGGATCAGGGATTCTATTTTTAGAGACACTTACAAAACCACGCTTACAACTTCTTTCATATGCCAAGTCAAAGCTTGGCTTACGTAATGTTTGGTCCAGTAAAGGTGATATCCTGTATAAAACCCAATCTGGAAGAGTGGTTAAGTTTAATAATCAGAGAGAAATTGATTTATGTGCTGCAAATGCCGATAAATTAAAGTGATGGATTTAGATTTATTTTCTTATAATGTATTGCATTGTTTCTTTAGGGATTTACTTGTTGTTCTCAAAATATTCCTCTATTATTCTTTACTGTCCTCACATAATTTAGAATGGTACCATTTTACACTTTGTGCCAATAGTTTGGACGATATGTCCCTTCCCACTAATATTTCTTTATGTTTGTTTATGATTCTGTCACCTTCACGTTGTCTGATTTACATTATATTCTTGTTGTGTCATTATACTTGTAACCTCCTCAATATCAACTGGTCACACATTATAGTTTGTGCTAATACTTACAATAATATGTGCCTTCCCACTGATTTTTCTTTATGTTTGTTTATGATCCTTTCACCATCTTGTAGCTTGGCTTCTATAATGTTTTTGTCATGTCAGCACACTTGCAGCTCATATAATTTTCACTGGTCCTATATTGTATTTTGGGCAAATATTATGAATCATATATGTTATCCCACTGTTATTTATTTATTTATTTATTTTTTATTATGTTTGTTTGTGATCCTATCACCTTTATGCAGGCTGATTTCTTTCATATTTTTGTCATTTCAGCATAATTGCAGCTCATATAATTTTGACTGGTTCCACATTATACTTGGGGCCAATATTTTGATGAATATATGCCATGCCACTATTATTCCCTTATCTGGGTTAGTGATCCTATCACCTTCCTGTAACCTGAATTCTATCATATTTTTTTCATGTCAGCACACATGCAACTTGCATAATTTTGACTGGTCCCATATTATATTTTTGGTCAATATTTTGAATAATATATGCCATCTCATTGATATTTCTGTATCTTATTTTTTGATGCTATCACCCTTGTGTACCCTGAATTCAATCAAATTTTTGTCATGTCAGTATATATGCAGCTCTCTCATAATTTTTTACTGCCCATAGTCTACTCTGGGCTAATATTTGGAATAATATGTGTCATTCCATTGATATGCATCTATATTTGTCTGTGATCCCATCACCTTCAGGTAGGCTGACTAATATTATATATTTTTTTTTTTTTTACCTATCATGTCAGTTACAGCTTACATAATTTTCTGATCCCAAATTATAAATTGGGCCAATACTTTGATTCTACTTTCATTTTACTGATATCTCATTATGCTTTTTGTGATCCTCTCACCTTCATGCAGTCTAACTTCTATTGTTTTTTTGTCAGTCCAGCACACTTGCAGCTCATGTAATAGCAACTGGTGTCACATTATACTTTGGTCCAATACTTTGGATAATTTGTGCCATCCCACTTATATTTCTATGTGTATATTTTTTATTTGTGATAATTATGGGTGATTTCTCTTTTCTTTTGAATTCTTCTATTCTTAATTCGGTTATATTTGATCAGCCAATTAGGGCTGGTAAACAAGAGACACACACGCTTGACCCTCTCCTTGAATCTATGGTTAATTCTAGCTGTAATTATCACACTACCATTGATTATTGTGATAAAATTATACCCTCACTGTCTTTAAATAGTAGCTTTAATGTATTTTGTTTGAATGTGCGTGGGATAAGAGATAAATGGGATTGTTTGAAATCGTATTTGTGGTCTGATAATTCTTGCCCTTTTGATGTAATTGGTTTAACAGAAACATGGTTATCTGATGGTGAAAATTTTACAGCCTATGATATGCATGGTTATGTTGCTGTTCATATCCCCAGAATGGTAACAAAGTGCTCAGGAGGTATTTCTTTATTTATAAAGTCTGATATTGAGTTTAGAAGAAGGTCTGACCTTGAATCCTTGTTTAAATCAGTAGTGTCAAAGAGTAGGTCAGTTTATTCTCTTATTATTGATCTGAATAGCCAGTTTGCATGTCACACTGTTTGTTTGTTTTATAAGCCCCCTCCTTTTCCAAAACATCTGTTTTGCGATTTGCTTGCTCAACTTTCTTGTGTGGGGTCTTCCTCTAAAAAATGTATTTGTGTTTTGGGAGATTTTAATTGTAATATATTAAATATTGGATCAAGTGATGAATGTGACCATCTCTTTGATGTGCTTTCTTCTGCTGGTCTACTTCCTTCAATTTTTTTCCTTCTCGTGTTGACCCTACTAGAAATTCTGCCACTTTAATTGACAATATTTTCATTTCTCATTCTTCGAATTTGAAGTTTACTTCTGGTCTTGTTTTCGCTGATCTTTCTGATCACTTCCCTATTTATGTTTCTCTTTTTATGCCTCAAATTGAGATTGTTTTGGATGAGCGGGGTTAGTCTTCTTTTGGAACTTCAACAGATAAAGAAATTTCTAATTTAATACATATTCTTCAGATTACTGATTTGTCTAGTGTTCTTGAAGCTAATGATGTTGATTGTGCAACGAGTTTATTTTTGTGTCGTATCGGAGCTCTGTTGGATAAACATTTTCCTCTTAGAAAGAGGCCAAGGAATTCCATACCTAAATGTCCATGGATGTCTAGAGGTCTGATCAATGCTACACATATGAAGGCGTCTCTGTTTAAGGCTGCATGTAAAAGTAAGACACAGGATGACCTTTTGAAGTATAAACTTTATAAAAATGTGCTTACTTCTTCAGTACGTGCTGCTAAAAAGCTATATTTTTTGCGTCAAATTGATGAGTGTAAGGGGAATTTACGAAAGGTTTGGACTGTAGTTAATGAAGCTCTTTCCCGCAAGAAACTCAAACATTCCCCCTCGTGTCAGTACAGGGAAGCGGATGGATTCTTCCGTGGACGAAAATTCTTCAACACGCGCCTCCAATTCCTCTTTCACCTCACTTCCTTCAGTTTCTAATCCACCCTACAGCAGAGTAAGTAGTTTTCCCTTAGCAGAAAAGTCATTTTTCCTTTTTCCATGTAGTGATACCGAAATTTCTAACATTATTTCTCAGCTTTCAAGTAGCCGTACAGTTGATGTTTTTGGTTTGAGCTGTAATGTTCTTAAAAAAATTGGTCAGTTTGTTTTTAACCCCATCTAACACATAACTAACCTCTCTCTTTCTTTTGGTGTTTCTCCTCATTTATTTAAAGTTGCTAATGTTGTACCTTTGTTTAAAAAAGGTGATTCATCTTTAATTGCAAATTATACAACTATTTATCTCCTTCCTGTAATCTCTAAGGTTGTTGAAAAAGTAGTGTATTGTAGACTCTCTTCATTTGTATTTAGTACTAATACGACTGCAGGTAATTCTCTCATAACTAACCATCAGTATGGCTTTCGTCCCAGTTTCTCTACCCTGCATGCACTTTCAGATGCAACAGAGTTTGTGCGTGTTAATCTTGACAAGGGCTTGTGTGTTTTGGGTCTATTTCTTGACTTTTCAAAGGCATTTGATATGGTCGTTCACTCTGTTCTTTTGTCTAAATTATCTTCATTTGGAGTGCATGGAGTCCCACTTGAATGGTTTAGGTCTTACCTCTCAGGGAGATCTCAGTATGTTTCGGTTAATGGTACTTCTTCCTCTTCCTTGCCTTTTGTGAAAGGTGTCCCACAGGGCTCTGTGCTTGGACCACTTTTGTTTTTAATTTATATTAATGATCTTGTTGATGGTCTTCATCCCCTTGTGCACCCTATACTTTTTGCTGATGACAGTAACTTCTTCATTGCTGCAGTTGACCTGCCTTCTGCCATTTCCCTAGCTCAAGGTCTTCGTGATAAAGTAAAAGATTGGTGCTGGTCAAATGGTATGACTCTCAACAGCCAAAAAAGTGCCATTGTACACTTTAGAACCCCTTATCGTATGAGAGACGCAGGGGAACCAACCATCCTGACTTATGGGAATGATATTATACCGCAAGCTACTATAGTGAAATTTCTTGGTGTGTATCTTGACTGTTTTCTTTCTTTTAAACCCCATATAACTCATACCCGGTCCCTTGTCCTCCGCCAATCTTCAATGTTATACAGGGTTAACTCATTTCTTCCCCCTGATGTTATGCTTTCTCTTTATTATGCTTTTATTTTTCCTTACCTTTCTTATTGCTGTTCTGTCTGGGGTAGTACTAATAAATCTCTTCTCTGCTCACTTCAAAGAGCCCAAAAGAGGGCAGTGAAGGCTACTTTTCTTCTTCCTCGTTTTTACCCTTCCTCTGATCTTTATAATGATACTGGAATAGCTCCGCTGGATCGTATTGTGGGTAAAAGTTACCTTTATTTAGCACATTCTGCTTTTCTAGGTAGACTCCCACCATCTCTGCAGCAGTTTTTCTTTCTGTCAGGCTCAGGTAGGTACTCTTCTTCTTTACGTAGCTCTTATCGCAGGTTCATTTTACCTAAGCGTTCATCGACAGCAGGTCAGAGGTCTCCTGTTTATCAATCTATTTTAGTATGGAACTCCATCCCTCCTGATGTCTCTCTATCTCTTTCTGCAAAGGCACTTTCTCGCTGGGTATTTCCAGTATAGTATTTTCCCCCTTTTTTCTTCATTTTTTGCATTCTATCCGCATTTATGTCTTTTTTTTTTTTTTTTTTTTTTTTTAATTCAATATATTTAAAATAATTCTCCTATTTTATACTATTATTTATCCTATTTTAATAAATTTATATTATATAATTTTTTTTTTTTTTTTTTTTTTTTTTTTTCTAGTGCTTTATAATAGTGTCTTATTTGTTTTGTTGGCCCTGTACAAGCTTAGCTTCTTGGGCGTGTTTAAATTTTAAGTTTGTAATTGTATTGTTTGTTTTTTTTAGTATTAATAAATTGATTGATTGATTGATTGAAAAGAACTTTTTAAGTGTGAACTCCTATTTTTCAGACGAAATTATAGAAAATACGGTCAAAACACACTTCTCTGTTTCAGTTGTGTACATTTTCACTTTTTCTGATTCAAATATGTATCTTCAGTCAGAACAGCGTAGTTTCGATTCAAAAATTAACCATTTCCGTAGCAATAGCTCTTAGTAGAACTGTTTAAGTATGAACTCCAATTTTTTCCAGCGAGACTATAGAAAATACTATCAATACACAATTCTCTGATTATAATGTATATTTTCAGCCAGAAAAGCGTAGTTTTTATTTAAAAATGAACTATTTCCATAAAAATCGCTCTTAATAGAACTTTTTAAGAATGAACTCCTATTTTTAAGACGAAATTATAGAAAATATCGTCAAAACACACTTCTCTGTTTCAATTGTGTACATTTTCACATTTTCTGATTCAAATGTATATCTTCAGTCAGAAAAGCATAGTATCAATTCAAAAATGAGCCATTTCCATAGCAATAGCTCTCAATAGAACTGTTTAAGTATGAACTCCAATTTTTTCCAACGAGACTATAGAAAATACTATCAATACACAATTCTCTGATTATAATGTATATTTTCAGTCAGAAAAGCGTAGTTTTGGTTCAAAAATGAACCATTTCCATAAAAATAGCTCTTAATAGAACTTTTTAAGCGCGAACTCCTATTTTTCAGACGAAATTATAGAAAATATCGTCAAAACACACTTCTCTGTTTCAATTGTGTACATTTTCACATTTTCTGATTCAAATGTGTATCTTCAGTCAGAAAAACATAGTTTCGATTCAAAAAGTGAGCTCTTTCCATAGCAATAGCTCTTAATAGAACTGTTTAAGTATGAACTCCAATTTTTTCCAACGAGACTATGCAACTCAACCGCATTTAACTAATCCCCGTGTAACTGAATCCGCATGTAACTGAACCCCCATACAACTGAAGCCTCGTGCAACTCAACTCCTGTGCAACTCAAGCACCATTTAACTAAACCCCCGTGCAACTCAACCCCCCATGTAACTGAACCCCTGTATAACCGAAACCCCTTACAACTGAACCTCCGTGCTACTGAACCCTCGTGCTACTGAACCCTCGTGCAACTCGACCCCATTTAACTAAACCCCCGTGTAACTGTACTCCCTTTAACTGAACCCTCGTGCAACTCGACCCTCCAAGCAACCCATCTCAATCAAAACACTTTTTGTACATTTCTTGTAATATTGCTTTAATTTTTAAACTTTGAAATTGTCAATATTCTTACAGACATTAACTGTGTATTATACAGTAAAATAACATTCCATATCCTCCATATAACCAATCCTATTACCCCCTTTTTGCAAAGGATAATCAAACATTTCCGATTGTAAAAGCATGTCTATGAACTCCAATTTTTTCCAACGAGACTATGCAACTCAACCGCATTTAACTAATCCCCGTGTAACTGAATCCGCATGTAACTGAACCCCCGTGCAACTGAACCCTCGTGCACCTCAACTCCCGTGCAACTCAAGCCTCATTTAACTAAACCCCCGTGCAACTGAACCCCCCATGTAACTGAACCCCTGCATAACCGAAACCCCGTACAACTGAACCACCGTGCGACTGAACCCTCGTGCTACTGAATCCTCATGCAACTCAACCCCATTTAACTAAACCCCTGTGTAACTGTACTCCCTTTAACTGAACCCTCGTGCAACTCAACCCTCCATGCAACCCATCTCCCTCAAAACACTTCAGTTATTTCTTGTTAATTTTTTTTTATTTCTAAACTATTTTAAATTGACAATACTCTCCAAAACATGACTTGTGTATTATACAGTACACAATCACCCCATCTCCTCCAATTCGCAAATCCCATTACCACTTTTTTGCAAATTTTAATCAAACATTTCCGATTGTAAAAGCATGTTTAACCATCTTGCTTGGAAAGGTATCCATAAGTACATGCTCTGAAAAGGTGCCAAGGAACGTAATCTCCCCAAACACGTCAATCAAACAATTAAAAAATGTGGGGTCTTTATACGGATTTACCCTAAAAGACATATATACTCACTCTCTTTGAAAAGGTGTAGAGCTTCTATAGAATAACATGGAGATTCCTAGGGGCGTACGCAAAGTATAAGGCCATGTGAGAGGATACTCACTCTCTTTTAAAAGGTGTAGAGCTTCTATAGAAACGTCTTCCTATGGCCTCTATAGAATAGCATGGTGATTCCTAGGGGCGCGATAGAAGTATAACCTACTACTCTACTGATGATCTACTCATCATTGTTCTCAGACCGCTGATCAGAGCAGAATGATGAAAGACGTTTGCACAAAAATGACCAAAGATTTAAGATCTTTGTTCAAAGATTTCACTTTTAAGCGTTTTCTGACAAACGATGTAAGATCTTAGCACATTGATGAGTGAAAAAACGCCCCTATAATCTCTTATCAATTGTTAAGCAAAGCGCTGTCTATTCAATGTACATACAGCATAAATATTTTCCGCAAGGTTTTCAATCAAGGCGGGTAAAACACAAGAGACTCTATAAAGCTGTCAAATAAATCAAATGAATACTCCCTTTTAGCCGATTATTAATATTTCCTATGCAGGAGTAGAATATTTTAGGAACTGCCCTTTTTCTGAACTATATAATTCTCCTCCATTTAATCAAAGAAACAAAATTCACACTTTGTAATAATTTAAGTTTCATTAATTTTGAATATTTCTGTCTCCGGCACAAAATAGGAGAAATTAAATAGTTTTCTAACATTTCTGAGAAAGTTGGCATCGGCTTTTAGTTTTCCATCACTTTTTCGGATCTTTCATTGAATCTCTACTAGTTATGGCCACACTGCCCAATCAATTCTACATGGCTAGACCACACAAACTAGAAAAAAAAGCAACGTAAAACAGACGAGATGGGGTGATTCTTTAAGGTACCGGATCCTCTTCAGCACTTTAATATAGGCCGAAAAGAAAAACAGTAGCTCTAGAAGCAGCATAGCGAATGATATTATGATAACAGTAATGACATGACAACATGATGAATAACAACATTCTTTTTTTTTCTTTTTTTCGTCTGTAATTCTATCTGCCTTCTCTTGGCCATTTTTCGATACTGTATTTGTACATAAGTTAATTGAATTTTTTGTTTATCTTCTCTATCTCAATCAGTAGCGGATCCAGGATATTAGGAAAGGGGTGGGGGACTAGTTGCGAAAATTCCTATTCTAAATTAACTCTAACGTACGTACTGATGCTGAAAGTTGCATGACTCTGCTTCTGTCTTTTATTTAGGTGTCAGTTCGTAAAACTATCCACCATACCATATTTATAGGAATACTAACGATATTATAAAGCGAATTCTCGCCTCCTATTTCCACTATTAGCAAATCTATCAATAATGCTTTCTACACTTATTGCAACATCGCGGTCAATAAGAAGAAGGGCAAGTCCGGTAAGTTTTTCCTCCGTCATTTTGTTTCTTAGCCGCGTTTTCAATCTTCTCTAGGTAGAAAAACTACGTTCAACAAACACCGCACTGACAGTGAGGATCGTGAGTGTCTGCAAGAGCGTTGAAATATCCGGGAAATATCAGCATAGCTGTTATGTTTCTGTAAAGTCTACTCTTGTGTTTCAGGCATTCTACATGTAACTGCATTGCTTTCTCTCAGACGAACTTATCGAGCCTTCCATATTATCGCTTCTCCAGTCAGGGCAGATTTACAAACCGATTGAGAGGGAAGACCGATTACTGACCAATGTCGCGCTGAAAAGTCATGAATCGTATCAACAAATTGTTGTTTGTCCGTTTCCACCCAAATTTATTGGGAAGAAAATACTGTGCTTAAAGATGCTCAGTGTTTTTACGGAAAAACGGCTTCCTAATTCCGAAATAATCGTGTCCAACAGGGGGATAAAAACTGACCGTCTATACTGTTCCTCATGTAAATTGAATGGTACATTATTCCGATTTGTTTGCTTTTTCGCTATCCTTGGAACTCTTATTTCTTAACATAGCTCCGTTGCTACTTTAGGTACCTCATCAAATGTTTTTTGATTTCGCTTTCACTCTCCGACGCTTAACTTCCAGATGGGTAAGAAATTCCTCAACATGGCTTGCTGCAAACTCAAGGAGATAGCTCTTTTGACAATGTACATGCTGAACGTAATAGCTGTCTTAAAATTTTGACCAGATGTGTTTTGGGGAATGATAGGCTTGGGGGCGGGGAATGGTTGCCCTCCATTCCGTTTTTACTCTTAAATAGAGCACTAGAACTTCCGATTTTTAATCAAATAAGCCCCATTCGATCCGAAGTTTATACGACCATCCATGCCATAAAAACCTAGGTCCAAGGTAAAATCAGTCCAGATATGTTACTAAGAAAGTTAAAGATTACTATCAGATTGGAGGATGTGACGGCAATGAACAAGGATTTTGCTTTTGCTGCAGTTGTGCATTCTGCCCAGCTGCTGATGATCTCAAGAGCTTCCACGATCTTAGAAACTCTACCATGAACTGCATTAAGGAATCGGGCCTTTCGATCCAGTACGATTCACACATGCCAGATAGCGCTGCTTTCATTACTCTGGTTAAAACATATCCAAGCGTTTCCCTTTTAAATGGTCAGTTCGAAGTTTCCAATGCTCTCCGAGTAGCACGTTTTGTGTAGGTCTAAAGACATGAAATTTTCACGTCTTATGGAATTGTAATATTGTACCAAAAGGCATTGCTTAGCTGTAACCTGTGTGACACATCCGTTGTTTCATCAGCAACCACACTGTAGAACTTGGCAGAATGGACTCATGCAAGAATTTCTTGAAAAATCTCTTTGGCACAACATCCAATTAATTCATTTTGCCTTGTTTTGCTTAATTAAGTAGAATTTGCATCTAAGCTCTCCAAATGTTGTTTTAAAGTGATGTCGCCACAAATTACCCGGTACCTTAAAAGTACCCTTCGTTTGTCAATGGGCCACGAAGAGCAATGTTCTGTCGACACAAGAAGACATTTGATTCTGCAATTGGCTTCAATCTTGCTCTGTTTTCCTGCACTTGGTGGCTGCGTTGTTTGTTTATGAGGCATAAAATGATGATATCGGTGTTTTAAATTTTAGAAGGAAACATTTGCCTGTGTCAACTGATCCAAGGTGGTAGACACCAACTCGCCGTCTTTTCCAGGTAGCTTAGCAAAAGTCAAGAGGGGCTTCCTTTCCAAATATTACAATTGATAATAGCCTCCAACCCCTCGGATGTTAAAAAAACGCAATATTTACAGAATAAAGCTTCTCATCTTATTTGAGAGTACTAGCCATATGAATTCTTCAAAGCGAATACGAGGGAAAAATCTCTTTTCGTCCATGTCCTGCTTTTTGTGAACTGAATAGGGGAAGCTGTAATTAGATGGTGGAATCCAAGGGTTCTGAAGCAATTCATATCGCGTATCACCGTCAAGTTTTTCAATTCTATTGATGTAGCTTCCGATATCATTTTCGGAAAAAAACGTCGATGTTTGTGTTAGGCTTGGGGCGTACACAGCACTGGAATCATTATCAACACGGAAATTTTTTATTATTTCTATCTTCAGTCAGATGTATGTCGTCCACTCGCCTAAGTTCCGAACCATAAAAGTTGCATATAGTTGACTGCTAACTTCGCTTCGACATCACAACTGATTGATATTATCCTAAAATTAAAACTGTTCAAACCCTTCTAGAATTGCGACTAACCTAAGACGGATCTATTACTGCTGTAATTTCAAAAGATAAATTTCAAAAAACATTTTCCATAAAACGAGTCTTTCAAAGCTAAGTAAAGAGCAGTTTCAAACCGAAATTGAGCAGAAATAAATTCAAATAATCTTCCAAGCGTAAAGCTACCACAAATCAGCATCAATAAATAAACGAAACCCATAGCGAATAAAAATTACAATAAATAACCGAGTAAATCTCAAAACGAGTAAAAATTAACATGAGTGGCGCTGACAGCCCCCATGCCTTCTGAAGACCACAACATAATTTGCACTTTACTTAAAAAAAAAACAAAAAAAAAAAACAAATTACCGTGGATTGCCAGTTTAATATGCATATACTGATATTTATTCCTTAAATTTTTGATAATTTGTTATTTATTGAAGTAAAAAAATGAAAACATTATAAATGTATTTGGTTTTCATTAGAGTGCAAATTTTGTTATGATCTTGAGAAGGCATGGGGGTTGTCCACCCTACTCATGTCAATTTTTGCTTGTTTTGAGTTTGACTAGGTTATTTATTGTAATTCCTGTTCGTTTTGGGTTTTATTTATTTATTGATTGTGATTTGTGGTAGTTATACGCTAGGAAGATAATTTTGAATTTATTTTTGCTCATTTTTTGCTTAAGGGAGCTCTTTACTTTTCATTGAAAAACTTGTTTTGCGGAAAAAGTTTTTTTTTAATTAATTTCTATTTGTTTTTCATTGACATTGTCTTTTTCGTAGAAAGAAATAGCATTTTATATCTTTTATGTTTTTTTTTCTATAAGAATACACAGTTTGGCTTGCTATTTATGTGTTGGAAAAATTTTTTCAACAATTTTTAGTCTGCACACAAATAGTAAAGTTTAATTTGATTTTATAAGTTGACCTGAAAAATAAATCTTAATATTATTCCAAAAGCATTCAATCTATGCTGTTTGACAACTTGGATACATATACACTCTTTTGATTAATTTAAATTGTAAGAGTAGAAGTAGAAACTGGAGTAGCCCCGAAAAATTTCAACTTAATACCCCCAGTCGTTCTAGAGATTATTACTTAGGTGTCCTATTGGCAACCATGCACCCAGTGCCTTTTAATTAGTTTTAAAGCAACATTTTGCTGTAAAGCATAATGGGCCAACGGGATAATTTTGGGTGATTGACATACCCAATTTCCCAAGATACATGGTTACTAGACCGTTTTAGTATGCTCAACAAAACGACTAATTCAAAATTTTGACCGGATGTGTCTCGATGGGCTTCAGAAAATGGCTGCATGCCCTCCAATCTCTTTTTATCCTTAAAAGGGGCAGTAGAACTTTTAATTGGGAATCAAATTAGCTCCTTTAAGTTTCAATAATATTTCTAGCTATTACAGAGCAGTGCTGCATATGATATTGCAGATTATATGCCCTTTTGAAAACCTGCATGAATAAAGTTTTTTTTTGTTTAATTGAACCTCCCCTAAGCGTTCCCTAAAAGTTTCACCTTATTGCTCCTAGCGTCATAAAATATAGTAACTGTAGTGGTAGTATTAATAGTATCATATTCCCTTCTGGCTAGTTCAAAATCCGCCATACCTTACCCTGAAAGGTCTAACTTAATAATATAGGCCGTTCTTGAGACATTACTTTGTCACTATTTTGAAAATCCACATGCTCAGTAGTAGTAGTAGTAGCAGTAGAATTAATAGCAGTAGCCTTAGTTTTAGTGGCAGTTGTAGAAGAGGCAATAATAGTAACAATAGTGGTTGCATGAGTAGAAGCAGTGGCATTAGGATGCAAGTATTTCCGTTTGGTTAGTTCAACATCCACCACAACAAGCCCTGTTTGTTTCAATTTCACACACCAAACTGTTCTTATTATATTGCTGTTACGCCCTTTCGACAACCTGTATGCAGATGGCATGTTGTGATTATATTCACCTTCCCCCTTTAAATTCCTTGAAAATTTATCCTTCATGCCATTAGACATAGTTGTAATAGTAATCCTACTAGTAGCATTGGTATTACTAGTAGTAGTACTAATTGTAATAGCAGTAGTCCTAGTAGCAGCAGTAGCATTAACGTAATGCCATTTGGTCAGTTGAACATCCCTCTCATCAAGTCCTGGAAGTTTAACTTAATACAATTAGCCATTGCTATGACATTGCTGATATGATCTTTTGATAACATGTTTGTTCATATACTTCTTGAAATTTTCATCTCAATGCTCTTAGCCTAACAAGTAGTTGGAACAGAAGATGTAGTTATAGCAGTAGTAATAGTAGTAGTTAATGTAGCAGTGATAGTAGTATTAGTAGTAGCGTGCATATTTTGGTCAGATGATTTTTCCCTTTAGGCATTCTGTGAAAGTTTCAAATTAATACCCAAATCGATTCTTGAGATAGCTCTTTTGACAGTGTACATGCTGAACGCAATAGCTCTCTTAAAATTTTGATTGTTTATGTTTTGGGGAATGATAGGCTTGGAGGGGGAGAATGGTTGCCCTCCATTCACTTTTTACTCTTACATCGAGCACTAGAACTTCCGATTTCTAATCAAATAAGCCCCATTCGATCCAAAGTCTCTACGACCACCCATGCCATAAAAACCTTATGTGCCATGCCATAAACCCTTTCCCCTAGGCTCTGGGGGGTTTTGTTCACCCTGAAGACATTGAAGACATTTTATGCTCTTTGGACTATTGTGATCAAAATGGCTGTCTCACAATTCCGATCAGATCCGTTTCAGAAAAAGAGGATATGAGGGAGGGGGAAGGGGCTAGTTGCCCTCCATGACTTTTGACTTTTAAAAGAGAACTAGAACTAGGCTATACATTTCCAATCAAATTAACCTCCTCTAAATTTCACACAACCACTCATTCCATTAAGCTTCATATGCAGACTCTCGTGGGTTGTGTCAACCCCAAAGGTCTTGTTATGTGATATTTACACTGTTTTTTGAACAAATGGCTGTCTCAAAATTTCTGTAAAATGTATGGAAAATACGACGTGTGGGGAAAGGGGTAACTGCCTTCCGATCGCTTTGGCTCCTAAAAAGGGTACTAAAACTTCTGATTACCAATCGAATGAAACTCCTCCGAAGCTTATATGCCCACCCCTTCTATAAAGACCTTATATGCCCCCAGGGTATAACTTACAACCGTTTTCCTGAGGGCGGGGTGTGGGAAGAATTTTCTGTCATCTTCAAAGACATGATTTCCAGACCTTTCAACTCCGCTGAACAAAATGGCTGTCTCAAAATTTTTGTTGGATAAAAATGATGGGCGTGGGGAGGGGGCTAGATTTCCTCCAACCACTTTCGACTGTTAAAAATGGTACTAGCCTTTCCAACTTCCAACCGAATGAGCCCCTTGCGACAACTCCTTCTATACGAAGTGCCCTGGTAAAAAAAAAAAAATAATAATAACAATGGCACATTGTACCCATATCGCTCTAAGCTAAAAAATGCCTTGTGAGCTTGAGTGACACAAAACACTGGACAATTCCCTAAGGACTCAAAGCAGGCAGATCAAGTGAGTCAAATCCTTCTTAACATGCGTTGACCGTTGATCCAAGCTTTGATCTCACAATCAAGTTACAGAAATCAAATGATAAAATTTTTTATCCGTGCTAAGGAAGGGAGAGTGTGTCGCCCCCTCTATCCCTGGATCCGTTGCTGATTCTATTTTATTGATATTGCATTAATAAGTTATTGATTTTTTGGTTTTCTTCTCCTATAACACAGACATTAAAGCCTTTTAGGGGATGTTCGTATTAATTTCTTATTTTATATATTTTTTAAAATGTTTTAATGAATGGGAAAAAAGTACTGAAAATTTAAATAGAAATTTATAGTGCCCAGCTGGAAATAATGTGACTGAATTGAGAACTAGATGGCGCTAGAGCTATTTCTCCAGGAATTCATTTCAGTGCTTAGTTCTCGAACTTGTATTGTCTTCGAAATCGATGAGAAAAGGGAACGGAAGAGAGAGAAGAGCAAATATTTTAACGAAATCACCAAAAAAGTTTTAGTCAAAGTTACCAATTATACAAAATCCCGTTTCTTCTTTTAGTCAATATGGAAGACAAAACGTGGAACCGTGTCCGGTTACTTTTTAGCAGGAAGAAGTCTAACTTGGATCCCGGTAAGAATTTTTTTATGTCTTCATTATATAGCATACACTGGTAAAGGGGATACGAGAAAATCCTTAAAGAATAAAACAACAACTTGAAGAATAAGACATCCTGCATTCTGCTCAAGGGACATAAAAGTAATCTTCCGTTTCTCAATATAATTTTACCCACAGTTCAACGGCGTCAACTCACCAGTGTTAAGCCGGGGAAGGGGGGGGGGGTATTTTTCAAAATCTAAGGGTGGGGGATTTTTTTCAATAAAGACGCAGTTGCAGTCTAGTGACATAAGATAAACAAGTCAATAAACTAAGATGATACTAGAAGCTTATGTGAACAAATATATCGAAATAAACGACCTGAATACGGCTGTATATTTCTTGTTGGTTGTCTTAGTCTACGGATAAAGACTTCGAGCTAGGTTCGCTGGATATGACCCCCACCGATAGAGATTTTTTAAAGTATTTTTAATTTTAGTTATAGGAAACTAAAGATTCTGATGTGGCCCTGTGTTTCTAAAATATGTTGTCTTATCTAACTATAATGGCATCTTAAAAGAATTACATTAAGAAGCTGCCGAAAATTTTTACCTTGTGCTAATTTTAATTAATTAGTTATTTTGTCAATATCAGCTAATGTGTTAACTCTCGACAAAAATATACGAAATTTACGGAACGTTGCAATCCCTTGACACCGAAATGAAATCTTCTATGTGATCCGGCACGTTTTAGGCACCCCTTTAATTGCGACTTAAATTTTTATATATATTTTAGATTGTTCTCAACATAAATATGCGAAATTTACGAAATATTGCAATCCCTTGACACCGAAAAGGTTTCCGCTAGGTGATCCTCCGCGTTTTAGGCACCCCTTTTATTGCGACTTAAATTTCTATATATATATATATATATATATATATATATATATATATATATATATATATATATATATATATATATATATATATATATTTTTATATATATATATATATATATATATATATATATATATATATATATATATATATATATATGTTAAATTGTTTTCGACATAAATACGCGAAATTTACGAAATATCGCAATCTATTGACACCGAAAAGATTTCCGATAGGCGATCCGCCACGTTGTAGGCACCCCTTATATGTGTTGAATTGCTCTCGACAAAAATTTGCGAAATTTACGGATTGTTACAATCCCTTGACACCGAAATGAAATCTGCTATGTGATTCTGCGCATTTTAGGCACCTCTTTAATTGCGACTTAAATTTCTATGTGTATTAAATTGCTCTCGACAAAAATATGCAAAATTTACGAAACACTGCAATCCTTTGACACCGAAAAGATTTCCGCTAGGCAACCCGCCAAGTTTCAGGCACCCCTTTAACTGCAACTTAAATTTCTATATGTATTAAATTGCTGTGAACAAAAATATGCAAAACTTACGAAACATTGCAATCCCTTGACACTGAAGAAATTTCCGCTAGGTGATCCGCCACGTTTCAGGCACCCCTTTAATTGCTTTAATTTATGGAACGTTACAATCCTTTGACCCCGAAAGGATATTCGCTATGCGATCTGGCACATTTTAGGCACCTCTTTAATTGCGACTTAAATTTCTATATTTATTCAATTGCTCTCGACAAAAATATGCAAAATTTACGGAACGTCGCGATCCCATGACACCTAAAACATATCCGCAATGCGATCCGACACGTATAAGGCATCCTTTTAATTGCGACTTAAATTTCTAAATTTCAAGGGGACAGGTATTCTACACTAAACTTTCAAAATCAACATAAATATTATCAAAACATGATGTTTTGGGGGAGAGGGGGGTTATGCCGCGTGCCGGGGGTATTGGCCAATCCTCATGTAATTGTCTCAGTTTCTTCGTTTGGTCCTACAAAATCAAAACCAGAAGCACACGATTCGGTCTTAATGCTTGGTGAGATGCTGGCAGGTGTTTAAAGTCTGTCTAGATTCTTTTTTCCTAGATTTTGAAAAACATCTGTTTTTGGTATTTTCAGTGAAAAAAGTAAAGAAATATAAACTAGCCCCTTTGATAGACATAGAAAAATACTTCATTAAAAAGAAGTTGGAATAAATCCTTGCACCAATTGGTGCACCCTATCCCCCTCTCAAGTAATTGCATCAGTTTTCTTCCGATCTTCCAAAATTAAAACTGCAAGTATATGGTTAAGTTTGAGGAAGGATTGACAAACGTCATAAGCCAACTCTTCTAGCCTCAGTTTTCTACTGGACTTGCAAAATGGAAACTAAAAGTATACAGTTTAGTTTGAATACAAAGGGGGGATCCGTCTAAAGCCCCTTCCTCCATCTACTTACCTTGACCTTCTATTGGTATTGCAAAGTTCAGACCAAATGCAAATGATTTGGTTTTAACGCTAAATGGCAGGGGATGGGGGATGGCATGCGTATTCAGAGCCCCCTTATTCCATTTACATACAGAAGTTCTCTACAGGTTTCGAAAACTTAAAACCGAATGCATGCAATTTATTTTTAATGCTTGTTTATATCTGGAAGGTTCGCTGAATTAAACAAACAAAATTTAAAGTTTTTTCTACCTATTGGACGTGCGAAATTAAAATGCAGTCCCTAAGAAAATGAACTCTAGAACATTTTTATCGTGCCTAGTTACGTGGTTGAATGAAGAATGATGCAACACATGTTATTGCAAAATCCGCTTATGATTGGAATATGTTTTACTTCCAACCACTACCGTAATTGCTGATTCAGCTTTCACTGGAGATTAATTTCAGAAGAAAAACTGTATTCTTTAGAATTGGGACGCAATGTCGCGCCATTGAAACTTGAAACAAATTGGGCATAAATACGTGGTTCCATAATACCGTTAACTGGACTTGAAAACAATGCTTTGTGTTTGTTATTTTACCTTTGATTCAAAGGTTTTACTTTTAATTAGATTTTAGATTAGGCTAATTTATTACAAAACGGCCTAGTTAAACATGATCAATAGGTAATCGCCCGTGGGAAGACATAAATGCACTGGCACTGGGCGGTTACCACAAACTATTTCAACATACTTAAAAAATAAATTTTAAATTTATAAGGAAATTTTAAACTTCATTTTCACTCATACTGATGAACAATCACATAAAACACAGAAAAAAAAGACAAAAAAGGAAAAAAAGAAGATACTAACAAAAGAAATAAGTAATAACATATATCCTCAATCTCTGAGGTTTTGAATATAATTGAACGCACAAGTATAATACACAGAGAGGATCAATCAATTTAACTAAACTCCGAAATTAATTCATTTTTTTTTTTATTACCACAATTTCTGCAGAGGGAAAGAATATAAAGAATTTGTTCTCTAATATTTTTAATACTTTATGCACTATGAACCCCTGTTGGACTGTAATCAACTCCTGGTGAATTAGCAATGTAAACCAAAAAAAAAAAAAAAAAAAAAAAAAAAGAAAAAAAAAAATGGTTGTACCCAGTTTAGGAAATTATCGTATATGCCTTATCTCAGGAACAACTTAGGGGTTCAAGTTTAGATGTCCAAGAGGTGCTTCTGGTCCAAGTGGACCTTTGATTTTGGCTTAGGGGAAGGGGTAAATCACCTCCTTTATGTTTAAGTGTTTTTTTGATTTAAATCTATTGGTGAATGAAAAACTCTGAACTCTGAAAAAATCGAAGGAAATCATTCATCCAGGCTGTCAAAAAGGCATATCTGAAACATCTCAAAAACAATTCGTAGGAATTGGACTTAAACCTTCGATTTTTTTTCGGGGGGGGGGGAGGTTACTTACCATTCATGTTTACACAGAGGGTAAATGGGGACAACAGACATATGTCCACGGTCGGCTTAAAAGCTTTGGCACTGTTGACCCCTGTGGAACTTTTAAACTGTTCACGGTGAAGTAGAGAGTTAAATCAAAAGATTGTATATTCACCCCGACAACCAGAATAGCGTACCATATTTGTAATATCTCGGGGATGACTGGAGAGGGGGAACCATTTGATAACTTTTAGGGACTGTCTGAAGTGGACAAGAGGACTGAAATTATTATGTTTGGGAATGAAACAAGAGTGCCTAAAAATTTTAGTCTCCGAAATGTTCGTTCGTTCAAAAAAAGACCGATGATTTTTTATTAAAATTTCGAAAATTATATTAAGGCCCCTGTAAGATGGCCCTTATAAAGATCTTCTTAAAAGGGGACCCTTATATACAAAATTTAACATGACAAAATTTAGCTTTGTCAAAACATGAGTAGTAACCAACCTTATACTTTGCGTGCCTGTATAGCAATTTCAATGCTATTTGCTCGGAGGTATAGTAATTTCTACGCGCCCCCGTACCAAACAGGTTTCTGGTAGGTATAATCTGGTTTGATGGGCTTTGCATAACGTGTTATGAAAGGTAAGTTGTTCTGACGCAATTTACCAGATTTCTAGTTCATGATATACATATCTTTGTGATATTTTTGCAAAAAAGGATAATGAGATTCGCAAATTGGACGAGCGAGGATAGTACGAATTGCTTGTGAAAAACCCCGGATGAATTAGTTGAAAATAAAGTTTTAACGGACAAGTTTTTCTGACACAATTTACAGACCAGATTTCTAGTTCATATGTTTTTTGATAACTTGATACGTGATTTGAATAAAAGGAATTAAATATTTTGTCTATGAAATAGAAGCTAACTCAATTTGCGAAAAGGTATTTCCATTTGCACAACTCTGATCTGATTGAATTATCGCCGACAATGAGATTTAATCACTGCTAAGCCTATTGTTATTGCGAGAGAGTTACTCAATTTACAGCTTAGTGTTAACTGACAGAGTTCCAAATACGAACATTTTGAAAAGCAGACAAAAAATCGGACATTATAATCAGAATTATTTGATTAACATTTAAAAAGGGGTAATGAGATATATGATCTGTATAATACACAAATGATGTTTGATAAGTATTGTCAATTTAAAATAGGATCTATGCATTTTTTCTTTACATGGTGTTCGTTCAATTGAAAGCGAGGATTTCTGTTAAATAAATAATTCTTATTTTTTTTTCGTTCAATTGAAAGCGAGGATTTCTGTTAAATAAATAGTTGTTATACCTTTTAAAATAGCGGGGTTAAATTTACGGGGTTTGAGGGGCTCAGTAGTTTTATTAAGTGTGATTTTTTATTTTCGTTGTGTTAGTTAAAAAATCGAGGATTTATGTTAAATAAATTATTATTATATTTTTTATTTTAAAATTAAATAGTTGATTTCAGTTAAATAAATAATTTTTATACCTTTTAATATAGCTTTAAGGTGTTTGAGGGACTCTGTCGTTTTATTCCGTGTGATTTTTTTTTTACATTGTGTTCGTTCAAAAAGCGAGGATTTCTGTTAAATAAATAATTCTTATATTTTTTCCGTTCAATTGAAAGCGATGATTTCTGTTCAATAAATAATTGTTATACCTTTTAAAATAGCTTTACGGGGTTTGAGGGGCTCTGTCGTTTTATTCCGTGTGATTTTTTCTTTACATGATGTTCGTTCAAAAAGAGAGGATTTCTGTTAAATAAATAATTCTTATATTTTTTAAGTTCAATTTAAAACGAGGATTTCTGTTAAATAAATAATTGTTATAAATTTTAAAATATCTTTACGGGGTTTGAGGGCTCTGTCGTTTTATTCCGTGTGATTTTTTCTTTACATGGTGTTCGTTCAAAAAAGCGAGGATTTCTGTTAAATAAATAATTCTTATATTTTTTTCCGTTCAATTGAAAACGAGGATTTCTGTTAAATAAATAATTGCTAAACCTTTTAAAATAGCTTTACGGGGTTTGAGGGACTCTGTCGTGCTATTCCGTGTGATTTATTATTTAAATAGTGTTCGTTCAAAAAGCGAGGATTTCTGTTAAATAAATAATTCTTATATTTTTTACGTTCAATTGAAATCGAGGATTTCTGTTAAATAAATAATTGTTATACCTTTTAAAATAGCTTTACGGGGTTTGAGGGACTCTGTCGTTTTATTCCGTGTGATTTTTTCTTTAAATGGTGTTCGTTAAAAAAGCGAGGATTTATGTTAAATAAATAATTGTTATAACTTTTAAAATAGCTTTACCGGGGTTTGAGGGACTCTGTCGATTTATTCCGTGTGATTTTTTCTTTACATGGTGTTCGTTCAATTGAAAGCGAGGATTTCTGTTAAATAAATAATTCTTATATTTTTTCCGTTCAATTGAAAGCGAGGATTTCTGTTAAATAAATAATTGTTATACCTTTTAAAATAGCTTTACGGGGTTTGAGGGACTCTGTCGTTTTATTCCGTGCGATTTTTTCTTTACCTGGTGTTCGTTCAATTGAAAGCGAGGATTCCTGTTAAATAAATAATTCTTATATTTTTTCCGTTCAACTGTAAGCGAGGATTTCTGTTAAATAAATAATTGTTATACCTTTTAAAATAGCTTTACGGGGTTTGACGGACTCTGTCGTGTTATTCCGTGTGATTTTTTCTTTAAATGGTGTTCGTTCAAAAATCAAGGATTTATGTTAAAAAAAAAAATCTTATATTTTTTACGTTAAATTTAAAGCGAGGATTTCTGTTAAATAAATAATTGTTATACCTTTTAACATAACTTTACGGAGTTTGATGGGCTCTGTCGTTTTATTCTGTGTGATTTTTTATTTAAAGGGTGTTCGTTCAAAAAGCGAGGATATCTGTTAAATAAATAATTATTATATTTTTTCCGTTCAATTGAAAGCGAGAATTTCTGTTAAATAAATAATTGTTATACCTTCTAAAATAGCTTTACGGGGTTTAAGGGACTCTATCGTTTTATTCCGTGTGATTTTTTCTTTACATGGTGTTCGTTCAAAAAGCGAGGATTTCTGTTAAATAAATAATTCTTATATTTTTTCTGTTCAATTCAAAGCGAGGATTTCTGTTAAATAAATAATTGTTATACCTTTTAAAATAGCTTTAAGGGTTTTTTGGGGCTCTGTCGTTTTATTCCGTGTGATTTTTTATTTACATTGTGTTCGTTCAAAAAGCGAGGATTTCAGTTAAATAAATAATTATTATATTTTTTCCGTTCAATTTAAAGCGAGGATTTCTGTTAAATAAATAATTCTTATACCTTTTAAAATAGCTTTACGGGATTTGAGGGGCTCTGTCGTTTTTTACTTGTGATTTTTTATTTAAATTGTGTTCGTTAAAAAAGCGAGGATTTCTGTTAAATAAATAATTTTTATACCTTTTAAAATAGCTTTACAGAGGGTTTGAGAGACTCACTGTAAATATTTATCGGGGTTTTATTTTTTCTGTTCAATTATTTTCAGCGTAATCCAATATAATTACATCATTCTTTTATTATAAGTTAACTTTTAGGAATAGAGTTTCGGTTACTATTGAGCCTTACATGCCTGAAATCATGAATTAGAATGTTTAATTAGCTGTTTGGGATTTTCAGACATAGGTTTTTAGATGTTCATGGGTGTTAGGTTCCCGGAGGGTTTTATGACTCCTCCCTCCAATAAATTCACATGGTTTTAGGACTCATACCCCTAGCCATAACTCCATTCAACCTTGAGCGAAGATATAGAAGTTTGATGAAGTATTTGCCTACTTAACCACTACATTAATAACTTCCAAGATGATAGGACTGTATGACACAGAATTTAATCAGTTACCGAGAGTTCAATTACTCCTCCCCGCAATGACCTTCAGGGGTTTTATGACTCCTCCCCACAATGAATTCAGATGGTTTTAGGACTCATCCCCCTAGCCATAACTCCATTCAACCTTGAGCGAAGATATAAAAGTTTGATGAAGTATTTTTCTACTTAACCACTACATTAATAACTTCCAAGATGATAGGACTGTATGCCACAGAATTTATTAGTTTGAAAAAATCATCTTGTGGTGTTATATTTGAATGTGCATTTTTATTATTGTCTCTGGAACTCGAAGAAATTGACTGTTATCATTGGATAGTGAACTATAACATGTTTGAGTATGATAAAAGCTTGTGGAGTACTACATTACGTCATATAAACAGACTGGGATTCTACGATAGAGTGATACCACCACTTAATAATGCTGGTCGAGAACTGAGAAATGTTCAGGAGGAAGTCAGTGAAATTTGCAGCTTTTTCGGGGTTGAAGCGCTCTACGTAAAGGGCAATGTACCTACAGATAAAGTTTTAATTCAAAAGTGTGACCCTAGGATTTCACTTTTCAATCTAGAAGAGTTTAAGTGTCCTAAATTTGAAGGGGTTATCATAGGACTGCAGACGATGTTAGGTCCGTCGAAGTGTTGGTTCCTAAAAGTATACATTATCATAGATTCTCCTGAGGGCATGTTAAAAACTCTCTTATATTATAGGACCTTTGGGTGTGGACGCTTCAGGACGAAATCTCAGTGCTATTTTTAATTAAACATTTGTTTGTTTTTTTTTCTCAAAAAAAAATATGTTAATAACTTTAAGCAATAAATATCTTTAAGCTTAACCCGTCTTTATTCTTTAGAATAGTTCTATTGTAAGCAAGTAACAAACTCTTTCCTGAAGTCACCTCTTGGATACACAATGCAGATACTTAATTTAAGAAACTATGAAAAAGTTGTAAGTAAGTAAGTCAGTAACAAATTCTTTCTTGAAGTCACCTCTTAGATACACAATACAGAAATTTTCATTAAAGAAATTTTGAAAAAATTGTAAGAAAGTAGAAAATTCTTTCTTGAATTCACCTGCTGGATAAAACAAAGACATTTCGTTAAAGAAATTATGAAGAAAATCTAAGTAAGTAACAAACTCCTTATCGTTTACATTACTTCGATACATGATGTAGGAATTAAATTCAAGAAATTATAAAAAAATTCTCAGTTAGTAACATTTTCTTTCTTGAAGTCATCTCTTGGATACACAATACGGAAATTTCATTCAAAAAATTATGAAAATATTTGTAACTAAGTAAAAAACTCTTTATTGATTTCAGCTCTTGGATATACACTACAGATACTTCATTCAAGAAATTATGAAAAAATCGCAAGTAAGTAACTTTTTTTCTCTTTATCACAAACAATTTTCACTTAGCTACAAGATGTAGAAATTTAATTCAAGAAATTATTAAAAAAATCTCAGTAAGATACAATGTCTTTCTTGAAGTCCACTCTTGAATACGCAATGCGGAATTTACATTCAAGAAATTATGAAAATATTTGTAAGTAAGTAACAAACTCTTTATTGATTTCACCTCTTGGATATAAAATACAGATACTTCATTCAAGAAATTATGAAAAAATCGCAAGTAAGTAACTTTTTTTTCTCTTTATCACAAACAATTTTCACTTAGCTACAGGATGTAGAAATTTAATTCAAGAAATTATTAAAAAATTCTCAGTAAGTAACAATGTCTTTCTTGAAGTCAACTGTTGGATACACAATACGGAAATTTCATTCAAGAAATTATGAATATATTTGTTAGTAAGTAACAAACTCTTTATTTATTTCACCTCTCGGATACACAGAACAGATACTTGTCTCAAGAAATTATGAAAAAAAATCTAGAGACAGTAACTTTTTTTTTCTCTTTATCAAACAAGATTTTCCCTTAGCTACTTGATGTATAAGTTTGATTCCAGAAATGATTAAAAAATTCTCAGTAAGTAACGATTTCTTTCCTTAAGTCAACTCTTAGATACACAATAGTGAAATTTGATTGAAGAAATTATGAAAAAATTGTAACTATATATCAAATTCTTTCTTGATATCACTTGTTGAATAAACAAAAAGACATTTCGTTCAATAAATTATGACAAATTTGCAGTACGTAACAAATTTTTTTTTTTTTTCACAAGTTAGAAATATGACGTAGAAATTTAATTCATGAAATTATGAAAAAATTCTCAGTAAGTAACAATTTCTTTCTTGAAGTCAACTCTTGGATACACAATACGGAAATTTCATTCAAGAAATTATGAAAAAATCGCAAGTAAGTAACTTTTTTTCTCTTTATCACAAACAATTTTCACTTAGCTACACGATGTGTGAAATTTAATTCAAGAAATTATGTAAAAATTCTCAGTAAGTAACAATTTCTTTCTTGAACTCAACTCTTGGATACACAATACGGAAATTTCATTCAAGAAATTATGAAAAAATTGTAACTAAGTAGCAAATTCTTTCTTAAATTCACCTGTTAGATAAACAAAAAGACATTTCGTTCAAGAAATTATGACAAAATTCTAAGTAAGTAACAAACTCTTTATTGTTTTCACGAGTTAGATATACGATGTAGAAATTAAATTCAAGAAATTATTAAAAAATTCTCAGACTAAGTAGCAAATTCTTTCTTGAATTCACCTGTTGGATAAACAAAAAGACATTTCGTTCAAGAAATTATGCCAAAATTCTAAGTAAGTAACAAACTCTTTATTGTTTTCACGAGTTAGATATACGATGTAGAATTTAAATTCATGAAATTATGAAAAAATTCTCAGTAAGTAACCATTTCTTTCTCGAAGTCAACTCTTGTACACGCAATATTTGAATCTTATTAAGAAAATTGAAAAAATTTTTGTAAGTAAGTAACAAGCTCTTTATCAACGTAATATCCTGAAAGAACGTACCAGATTCGACATTCGAATTATTGTGAAAAAATTACAATTGAGAAGCTTTTTTTTCTCTTCACTACAATTAGATAACCCTTACCTACACAATGCATAAATTAAATTCAGTACACTATGAAAAATTCTAAGTAGGTAGCAATTTCTTTCTTGAATTCAACTCATGAATACATAATACGGAAATTTCATTAAGGAAATTATGAAAATATTTGTAAGTAAGTGACAAGCTCTTTATTGATTTCACCTCTTGAATATACCGTACAGATACTTCATTCAAGAAACGTGATTAAACACGTTTTGAAACTACATGCTATTTGTATGCCTTTCCTTGGCACTTTTCAAAACGAACGAGGATTCCCCACTGGTTCCTACACATTGCAAAAAGTGAGCAGTACGAAAACTCCACGTTTTCAGCCAGACTGGTTTTTTAGACAACACCCATTTTTAGGGACCAATCAGAGACAGCGAAGGTTGCTCAATATACAATAACTTGATTGGTGATTGGTTACACACCACGACGGCGCATACATAGTGAGAGAGACATGCAAAGTCGACATAGCTTTATTTCATTTTTAAGGTTAATTTATACGAAGTGATGTGCGCGCATGTAACTTCGTCTAAATTAACCTTAAAAAAATGAAATAAAGCTATGTCGACTTTGCACGTCTCTCTCACTATGTATTGAATGAAGTATCTGTACTGTATATCCAAGAGGTGAAATCAATAAAGAGTTTGTTACTTACTTACAAATATTTTCATAATTTCTTGAATGAAATTTCCGTATTGCGTATCCAAGAGTTGACTTCAAGAAAGAAATTGTTACTTACTGAGAATTTTTTTTCATAATATCTTGAATTTAATTTCTGCATATTTTATCTAAGTCGTGAAAACATTAAAGAGTTTGTTACGTGTTTGGTATTGCGTAACAATTTTTTGAATAAAATATTTTTTCTCTTGTTCAACACGTGAAATCACGAAATAATTTGCTACATAGTTACAATTTTTCACAATTTCTTCAATGATATTTCATTATTGTTTATCAAACAGTTCATTTCAAGAAGAAAATTGTTACTTACTGAGAATATTTTAATAGTTTCTTGAATTAAATTTCTACATAGATAAGATAATTGAAAATTTTTTTTGATAAAGAGAAAAAAAGTTAATTAGTGCAGATTTTTTCATAATTTATAGTATTAAGTTTATTTATTTTATATCAAATATTTGGAATCAATAAATAGTTTGTTACTTACTTACAAATATTTTCATAATTTCTCTAATGAAATTTCCGTATTCTGTATCCAAGAGTTGACTTCAAGAAAGAAATTGTTACTTACTCAGAATTTTTTAATAATTTCTTGAATTAAATTTCTACATCATGTAGCTAAGTGAAAAATTGTTTGTGATAAAGAGAAAAAAAAAGTTACTTACTTGCGATTTTTTCATAATTTCTTGAATGAAGTATCGGTACTGTATATCCAAGAGGTGAAATCAATAAAGAGTTTGTTACTTACTTACAAATAGTTTCATAATTTCTTGAATTCCGTGTTGTGTATCCAAAAGATGACTTCAAGAAAAAAATTGTTACTTACTGAGAATTTTTTCCATAATTTCTTGAATTAAATTTCTACATCATGTATCTAAGTCATGTCAACAGTTAGGAGTTTATTACTTACTTAGATTTTTGTCATAATTTCTTGAAAAAAATGTCTTTGTTTATCCAGCAGGTGAATTCAAGAAAGAACTTGCTACTTACTTACAATTTTTTCAAAATTTCTTCAATGAAAATTTCGGTATTGTGTATCCAAGAGGTTGCTTCAAGAAAGAATTTGTTACTGACTTACTTACTTACAACTTTTTCATAGTTTCTTAAATGAAGTTTCTGCCTTCTGTATCCAAGAGGTGACTTCAGGAAAGAGTTTGTTACTTGCTTACAATAGAACTATTCTAAAGAATAAAGACGGGTTAAGCTTAAAGATATTTATTGCTTAAACGTATTAACAAATTTTTTTTTTGAAAAAAAAAAATGTTTACATAAAAATAGTACTTAGAGTTCACTCTTAAACATCCACAAACGATGGTCCCATGATATAGAATAGTTTTTAACATGTCTTATGGATTTATCACGATAAGGTATGTTCTTAGGTATCCACTGTGCGAAGAGCCTAACCTCGTCTTCATGACGGTGATATCCCCCTTCATATTTAGGACACTTAAACTCTTCTAGATTGAAAAGTGGAATCCTAGGGTCACACTCTTGAATTAAAACTTTATCTGTAGATACGTTACCCTTTACGTATAGTGCTTCAACCCCGAAAAAGCTGCAAATTTCACTGACTTCCTCCTGAACATTTCTCAGTTCTCGACCAGCATTATTAAGTGGTGGTATTACTCTATCGTAGAATCCCAGTCTGTTTATATGACGTAATATAGTACTCCACAAGCTTTTATCATGCTCAAACATACTATAGTTCACTAGCCAATGATAACAGTCAATTTCTTCGAGTTCCATAGACAATAATAAAAATGCACATTCAAATATAACACCGCAAGATGATTTTTTCAAACTGATAAATTATGTGTGATAAAGTCATATAATCTTTGTATTTATTAATTTAACGGATAAGTAGGAAAACTCTCCGTAAAACTATTGTATCGTCACTCAATGTTGAATAAAGTTATGGCTAGGGGGATGAGTCCTAAGAACAACTGAGTTCATAATGGGGGGGAGTCATAAGACCCTCCGGTAACCTAACACCCATGAACATCTAAAAAACAATGTCTGAAAACCCAAACAGCTAATTAAATATTCTAATTCATGATTTCAGGCACGTAAGGCTCAATAGTAACCGAAACTCTATTCCTATAGGTTAAGTTAGAATAAAAGAATGTGGTAATTATATTGGCTTACACTGAAAATAATTGAACAGAAAAAATAAAACCCCGATAAATATTTACACAGAGTCTCTCAAACCCCCCGTAAAGCTATTTTAAAAGGTATAAGAATTATTTATTTAACAGAAATCCTCGCTTTTTTAACGAACACCATGTAAAGAAAAAATCACACGGAATAAAACGACAGAGCCCCTCAAATCCCGTAAAGCTATTTTAAAAGGTATAAGAATTATTTATTTAACAGAAATCCTCGCTTTCAATTGAACGGAAAAAATATAAGAATTAGTTATTTAACAGAAATCCTCGCTTTTTGAACGAACACCATGTAAAGAAAAAATCACACGGAATAACACGGCAGAGCCCCTCAAACCCCGTAAAGCTATTTTAAAAGTTATAACAATTATTTATTTAACAGGAATCCTCGCTTTCAATCGAACGGAAAAAATATAAGAATTATTTATTTAACAGAAATCCTCGCTTTTTGAACGAACACCATGTAAAGAAAAAATCACACGGAATAAAACGATAGAGTCCCTCAAACCCCTTAAAGCTATTTTAGAAGGTATAACAATTATTTATTTAACAGAAATCCTTCTGTTAGGCTTTCAATTGAACGGAAAAAATATAAGAATTATTTATTTAACAGAAATCCTCGCTTTTTGAACGAACACCATGTAAACAAAAAATCACACGGAAGAAAACGACAGAGCCCCTCAAACTCCGTAAAGCTATGTTAAAAGGTATAACAATTATTTATTTAAAAGAATTCCTCGCTTTAAATTGAACTGACAAAATAAAAGAATTATTTATTTAACATAAATTCTCGATTTTTGAACGAACACAATTTAAAAAAAAATCTCAAGGACTAAAACTCCAGAGTCCGTCGAATCCCGGCAAGCTATTTTATAAGGTATATCTAGTATTTATATAACAGAAATCCTCGCTTACAGTTGAACGGAAAAAATATAATAATTATTTATTTAACAGTATTCATCGCTTAAATTTGAACGAACACCATGTAAAGAAAAAATCGCACGGAATAAAACGACAGAGTCCCTCAAACCCCGTAAAGCTATTTTAAAAGGTATAACAATTATTTATTTAACAGAAATCCTCGCTTTCAATTGAATGGAAAAATTATAAGAATTATTTATTTAACAGAAATCCTCGATTTCAATTTAATTAACACCATGTAAAGAAAAAATCACAGAGAATGAAACGACAGAGGCCCTCAAACCCCGTAAAGGTATTTTAAAAGGTATAACAATTATTTATTTAACAGAAATCCTCGCTTTCAATTGAACGGAAAAAATATAAGAATTATTTATTTAACAGAAATCCTCGCTTTCAATTGAACGAACACCATGTAAAGAAAAAATCGCACGGAATAAAACGACAGAGTCCCTCAAACCCCGTAAAGCTATTTTAAAAGGTATAACAATTATTTATTTAACAGAAATCCTCTTTTTCAATTGAACGTAAAAAATATAATAATTATTTTTTTAACCGAAATCCTCGATTTAAATTTAACTAACACAATGTAAATAAAAAATCACACGTAATAAAACTACAGAGTCCCTCAAACCCCGTAAAGCTATTTTAAAAGGTAAAACAATTATTTATTGAACATAAAGCCTCGCTTTTTGAACGAACACGATTTAAATAAAAAATCACACGGACTAACATGACAGAGCCCCTCAAACCCCGTAAAGCTATTTTAAAAGGTATAACAATTATTGATTTAACAGAAATCCTCGCTTTAAATTTAACGGAAAATATATAAGAATTATTTATTTAACAGAAATCCTCGCTTTTTGAAATAACACTATGTAAAGAAAATATAACACGGACTAAAAATACAGATTCCCTTAAACCCAGTAAAGATATTTTAAAAGGAATAACAATTATTTATTTAAAAGAAATCCTCGCTTTCAATTGAACGAAAAAAAATATATAAGAATTATTTAGTTAACAGAAATCCTCGCTTTTTGGACGAACACCATGTAAAGAAAAAATCACAAGGAATAAAATGACAGAGCCCCTCAAACCCCGTAAAGCTATTTTAAAAGGTATAACAATTATTTATTGAACAGAAATCCTCGTTTTCAATTGAACGAAAACAATATAAGAATTATTTATTTAACATAAATCCTCGCTTTTTTAACGAACACCATGTAAAGAAAAAATCACACGGAATAAAACGACAGAGCCCCTCAAACCCCGTAAAGCTATTTTAAAAGGTATAACAATTATTTATTTAACAGAAATCCTCGCTTTCAATTGAACGGAAAAAATATAAGAATTATTTATTTAACAGAAACCCTCGCTTTTTGAACGAACACCATTTAAATAAAAAATCACACGTAATAACACCACAGAGACCCTCAAACCCCGTAAATCTATTTTAAAAGGTATAAGAATTATTTATTTAACAGAAAATCCTTGCTTTCAATTGAACGAAAAAATATAAGAATTATTTATTTAACAGAAATACTCACTTTTTGAACTAACACTATGTAAAGAAAAAATCGCACGGAATAAAACGAGAGAGTCCCTCAAACCCCTTAAAGCTGTTTTAAAAGGTATGACAATTATTTATTTAACAGAAATCCTCGCTTTCAATTGAACGGAAAAAATATAAGAATTATTTATTTAACAGAAATCCTTGCTTTCAATTGAACGAACACCATGTAAAGAAAAAATGCATAGATCCTATTTTAAATTGACAATACTTATCAAACATCACTTGTGTATTATACAGATCATATATCTCATTACCCCTTTTTAAATATTAATCAAATAATTCTGATTATAATGTCCGATTTTTTGTCTGCTTTTCAAAATGTTCGTATTTGGAACTCTGTCAGTTAACACTAAGCTGTAAATTGAGTAACTCTCTCGCAATAACAATAGGCTTAGCAGTGATTAAATCTCATTGTCGGCGATAATTCAATCAGATCAGAGTTGTGCAAATGGAAATACCTTTTCGCAAATTGAGTTAGCTTCTATTTCATAGACAAAATATTTGAATTCCTTTTATTCAAATCACCTATCAAGTTATCAAAAAATATATGAACTAGAAATCTGGTCTGTAAATTGTGTCGGAAAAACTTGTCCGTTGAAACTTTATTTTCAACTAATTCATCCGGGGTTTTTCACAAGCGATTCGTACTATCCTCGCTCTTCCAATTTGCGAATCTCATTATCCCTTTTTGCAAAAATGTCACAAAGATATGTATACCATGAACTAGAAATCTGGTAAATTGCGTCAGAACAACTTGCCCTTCATAACACGTTATGCAAAGCCCATCAAACCAGATTATACCTACCAGAAGCCTGTTTTGGTACGGGGGCGCGTAGAAATTGCTATACCTCCGAGCAAATAGCATTGAAATTGCTATACAGGCACGCAAAGTATAAGGTTGGTTACTACTAACATGACAAAATTTAGCTGTGCCTGAGAATAGGCCAAAATCTTTTTTCCCTATAGGCTAGGATTCACAATACTTTTATTCTGCCCTGTAATTTTTTTTTACCATTCCAGACCAAAAGCTTAAAAGATCAGAGAACTTAAATTTTGTCTCTCGAATCGGTTTGAAAATATCACTCCTAAGGTTTCTAGTCAGGTGGACCCCTATTGAAATTTGAAGCTAATTTTGGTACTTGTGCATTATACCGACCACACTCAAGAAGTGAAGGTTAATCATAATGAAATATACCAAAATCTGATAAAAATATAATACTTTAGTAACAAAATTATGGAAACTACAACAAAGAATTATGGAAAGCATGCCGCCCAGAACGCATTAAATTAAATACCTAACTTCACAGAGAAACCAGTTTTAAACAGAGCACGAAAAACAGTGTGGTCGGTATAATACACAAGTACCCTAATTTTAACTGCATTGGTTCGTGACGCCCAAAAATAGGCCTAAAAGTTTTTCTTTCTTTCTGATAGGCTTGTATCTCTTAGGGTATGTAATTAGAACCAGGGACATTTTGAAGGTTTTTTGTTCTGATATACGACCAGGGTTGCCACCACAACCAAATAAAAATCACCAACTTTTCACCAAGAAAATCACCAAAATAGCCAAAAAATCATCAAAAATCGGTGGTCAACAATGATAGGCCTTACACCATAAAGATGTCTTGGGCACCCTGAGGTAAAACATTGTTTTTCAAAGGCCGTCAACTCCTTCAAGAAGGAAGAGAATCTATACCAAAAGACGGAATTCCAACCGAAAACTGAAATGATAATCTAAAATCCTGTTTATGGACATAAAAGAGCCTTTTTGTTTATTTACCTACTATTTTACCTTTCTTTGTCTTTACTGTCTGAAACCTTTTGTTTTTGCTTTTTTCTAGGTTTTCATTGAAACAAATAACCACGATACTCTTCTTTCTTCCTCAAATCAAATTTCATTAGCTTATCAACGCTTTTAATCCATGTGTAATCCCTGGGCCATAGTATGCATTCTTAATCGTAAACTTTAGCTTTGAAAAAGACGGCTCAAATGGTGTTGATTTCTCATACATTTGTTTCATCTCTAGAAAATTGTCGTGGGTCAAGCCTAAGCTGAAATATCAGACAAACGGTGATAAATCTTATTCCCCTGGTTCCTTTGACAAGACTCCTGCTCTGATCAATTGTCTAAATACTCTGGTTTGGAGGCATCATACAGAAGAAGCATCTTGGCAAAAAACGTAAGGGCCAGAGACCCCGCAATTCTACCAGCCAACCGAAACAGATTTCATCCTTAACTTTTTAATGGCAGTCGTTTTGCAAACCCACAACTTCATAAAATGTACCTGACAGGTTTGCCTTCCCCCCTGTGCTAAATTTGTTGTTGCAAGCTCCGTTAATTAATGCGTCTGCTCGTGACGTCGGAATGAATTCCCAAGACCTACTTTGAATCTTCAAGAATTATAGGTCAAATGCCACAATTTATCTTTACGCTACCAAATTAGATGAGCAGAGTAGACATGAAAATAAAGAACAAAAATGGCCATGAATACTCGTAGTATCTAAATGACTGTTCCTCAAATGACTAAAATGACTGTTGACTGTTGACAAATGACTCAAAATGACTGAATGACTGTTCCTCAAATTAGAAGTGAGACAGAGGACATGAGATGAAGACAAACTATTTGAATTACAGAGTAACGTCTACTACTATTCATTAGTTCCATATTTGGCAGAATTTTTTTTTTCAATTAACTATCCTTTCTACTACAATTATAGGCCTATTGGTCATTACCTTATATAGGCCAAAACCTTATAGGCCTATTGGTCATTTACTAGTCCTAAATGTCAGTATAAATTATACACAAGGAAATCAAATCTGTCAATATTCAAATAATATCAAATCAAAGTCTGTAATTCAAATCAAGTCATATCAAATAATGTAAATAATCATATGAAATAAAAACTTAGCCTAGGCTGCTGAATCTTCGTTCATGTGGGACTATGCTTCATCTACCTGATGAATTATGTTTTTTATCGTTCCTGAGGCTCAATTTGTTGCTAGTACACATGGGACATGTTCAAATTTTTTAACAAAAATTGTTTTTAAAATAGATTGTTTTTACAAAAAAAGAAAAAAATTGTTAAAATGTGTTTTTACATTTTCACTATTTCAAATTTGTGACTGTAGGGAACCCGATTGCCAAAAGGACACAGAAAAGCCCAAAATAACGTCATTCTTTAGTAATAACGAACAAAAACAGAAACAAAATATGAAAGTCACTGATTATTTCACCTAAGTAAAACAGTGAAAGCTAATCATGCATGGAATATCAACCACTTTTATAAAAAATCACCAAATTTAATGAAAATCACCAAATTAAAGAAGAAAATCACCAGAGTAAAGAAAATCACAAGAAAAATCATCGAGAAGGTGAAAAATCACCAGATCTGGTGATAAATCACCAGCGGTGACATTCCTATATATGACACCCGAAGCCGGGCCTATAAGGTCTGCCTTCTCAGATTAGCTTAGATACAACGGGCATATAAACCTTTACAAGGAAACTGCAATGTTAACAAAAACTATAGAAACGTTAGTAGAAGGGCCATAATATCTCCCACGAGACCACATGTGCTGCCATCTACAATTTAGTTTAACGTTGAGAGTACATAATTTATGGTTTTCTCACTGAGAATGAAAAAATAGGATTTTTCTCACTTGAAAAAATAGGATTTTTCTCACTTTTATGGATGTTTCTTGGACGGTTATGAGTGTTGGTCAATTTATTTGATGTTTTTCATGGATGTCAACAGCAATTTATGTCTGTTTAGTGGTTTTTGTCAGTGAGAATGAAAAAACAGGATTTTTCTCACTTTGATGGATGTTTCTTGGAGAATTGTTTTCGGACGAAGTTTATTAATGTCTGACAGATGATGTCAAGGTTGATTAATGTCTTTCGTGTTCGTCCAGGAGAATTGTTTTCGGGCGAAGTTTATTAGTGTCTGACAGATCATGTCAAGGTTGATTAATTTGTCACGAAAGGGGAATTATCTCCGGGCGAATGTTTTTATCTTAGAGATAAAGAGATTACCGCGGTAAAGGGTTTCCTAGTAATTTGAAATGTGACATCGCATGGATGTCAAAAACAAAATGAAAACGCATAAATTAAGTTTAGGGATTATTTTGACGAAATCATTTTATACAATTTAAGGAATTATTTCGGTGAAACAGTTAGAGGCATTTTATAAGATGATTTTAGAAGATGTTTTAGAAGAGGATTTAAGCGTGAAACCCCGTGGACGTTATAATACACAAGTTGTATTTGAACAGTGTCGTGAGGTCCCCTACCCCAACCCGAAAGGGCTCCGACCCCCCTACCCCAACCCCGAAGGAAGCCCCCGGTCCCCAAAGGTCCCCGGGCTCCCAAGGGACCACCCGGCCCCCAAGGGCCCCCAAAGGTCCCCCGGCCCCCCAAAGGCCTCCGCGCCCCCATTTTTTAATAATTTTTTAATTTGTGCATTTTGAGACACAAAAGGGTCCCACCCCAAACTTTTGACTCCCCCTCCCATCATTAGTGTTTTCTCGTGGTTTACCTTGTCACAGTTACATTCTCTTGATTTTTCAAAGTTCATTTGAATTTCTTTCATTGAAATGCAAGAGTTGGATTATTTCAGTAGTGTTTTGTTGTTCTTTACCTTGTCACAGTTACATTCTCTTAATTTTCCAAAGTTCATTTTGGATTTATTTAGTTGAAATGCGAGAGGTGGAATGTTTAAGAATTATTTTGTTGTGGTTTAAATTGTCACAGTTACATTGTCTTGATTTTTCAAAGTTCATTTTGAATTTGTTTCATTGAAATGCAAGAGTTGGATTATTTCACTAGTGCCTTGTCGTGGTTTACGATGTCACAGTTACATTCTCTTGATTTTTCAAAGATCATTTTGATTTTCTTTCGTTGAAATGCAAGAGTTGGAATATTTCAGTAGTCTTTTGATGAGGTTTAACTTGTCACAGTTACATTCTCTTTATTTTTAAAAGTTCATTTTGTTTTTCTTTCTTTGAAATGAAAGAACTTGATTATTTCAGTAGTGTTTTGTTGTGGTTTACCTTGTCAAACTTACATTCTCTTATTCTTTCAAAGATCATTTTGGATTTCTTTCGATGAAATGCAAGAGTTGGAATATTTCAGTAGTGTTTTGTAATGGTTTACCTTATCACAGTTACATTCTCATAATTTTTCAAAGTTCATTTCGAATTTCTTTCATTGAAATGCAAAAGTTGGAATATGTCAGTAGTGTTTTGTTGTGGTTTACCGTGTCACACTTACATTTTCTTGATTTTTCAAAGTTCATGTTGAATTTCTTTCGTTGAAATGCAAGAGTTGGAATATTTCAGTAGTGTATTGTTGTGGTTTACCTTGTCACACTTACATTTTCTTGATTTTGCAAAGTTCATTTTAAATTTTTTTCATTGAAATGAAAGAGTTGGAATATTTCAGTAGTGTTTTGTCGTGGTTTACCTTGTCACAGTTACATTCTCTTGATTTTTCAAATTTCATTTGAATTTCTTTCTTTGAAATGCAAGAGTTGGATTGTTTCAGTACTGTTTTGTTGTGCTTTACCTTGTCACAGTTACATTCTCTTAATTTTTCAAAGTTCATTTTGAATTTTTTTCGTTGAAATGTGAGAGTTGGATTATTTCGGTAGTGTTTTTTCATGGTTTACCTTGCCACAGTTACATTATCTTTATTTTTTAATGTTCATTTTTAATTTTTTTAATTGAAATTCAATAGTTGGATTATTTCAGTAGTGTTTTTGTCGTGGTTTACCATTTCACAGTTACATTATCTTGATTTTTCAAAGTTCATTTTGGATTTCTTTCGTTGAAATGCAAGAGTTGGAATATTTCAGTAGTGTTCATTAATGGTTTACCATTTCACAGTTATATTATCTTAATTTTTCAAAGTTAATTTTGAGTTTCTTTCGTTGAAGTGCAAGAGTTGGAATATTTCAGTAGTGTTTTGTTGAAGTTTACCTTGTCACAATTACATTCTCTTGATTTTTCAAATATCATTTTGTGTTTCTTTCGTTGAAATGCAAGAGTTGGAATATTTCAGTAGCGTTTTGATGTGGTTTACCCTTTTCACAGTTACTTTCTCTTGATTTTTGAATGTTCATTTTGGTTTTCTTTCGTTGAAATGCGAGAGTTGGAATATTTCAGTAGTGTTTTGTCATGGTTTACCTTGTCACGGTTACATTCTCTTGATTTTTCAAAGTTCATATTGAATTTCTTTCATTGAAATGCAAGAGTTGGAATATTTAAGTAGTGTTTTGTCGTGGTTTACCTTGTCACACTTACATTCTCTTGATTTTTCAAAGTTCATTTGAATATATTTCATTGAAATACAAGAGTTGGATTATTTCATTAGTGTTTTGTTGTGGTTTACCTTGTCACAGTTACATTCTCTTGATTTTTCAAAGTTCATTTTGAATTTATTTCGTTGAAATGTGAGAGTTGGAATATTTCAGTAGTGTTTTTTCATGGTCTACCTTGCCACAGATACATTTTCTTTATTTTTCAAATTTTATTTTGCATTTCTATCATTGAAATGCAAGAGTTGGATTATTTCATTAGTGTTTTTTTCGTGGTTTACCATTTCACAGTTAAATTTTATTGATTTTTCAAAGTTCATTTTGGATTTCTTTCGTTGAAGTGCAAGAGTTGGAATATTTCAGTAGTGTTCTGTCGTGGTTTACCATGTCACAGTTACATTTTCTTGATTTTTCAAAGTTCATTTTGGATTTCTTTCATTGAAATGCAAGAGTCTGATTATTTCAGTAGTGTTTTTGTCGTGGTTTACAATTTCACAGTTACATTCTCTTGATTTTTCAAAGTTCATTTTGAGTTTCTTTCGTTGAAAAGCAAGACTGGGAATATTCAGTAGTGTTTTGTTGCGGTTTACCTTGTCACAGTTACATTCTCTTGATTTTTCAAAAGACCATTTTGGTTTTCTTTCGTTGAAATGCAAGAGTTGGAACATTTCAGTAGTGTTTTTATGTGGTTTACCTTGTCACAGTTACGTTCTCTTGATTTTTCAAAGTTCATTTTGGTTTTCTTTCGTTGAAATGCATGACCTGGAACATTTCAGTAGTGTTTTGATGCGGTGTACCTATTCAGAGTTACATTTTCTTTATTTGTCAAAGTTCATTTGGAATTTCTTTATATGAAATGCAAGAGTTGGAATATTTCAGTTGTGTTTTGTTGTGGTTTACCTTGTCATATTTACATTCTCTTGATTTTTCAAAGTTCATTTCGAATTTCTTTCATTGAAATGCAAGAGCTGGAATTTTTAAGTAGTGTACTGTCGTGGTTTACCTTGTCACAGCTGCATTCTCTTGATTTTTAAAAGTTCATTTGATTTTCATTCCATGAAATACAAGAGTTGGAATATTTCAGTAGTGTTTTGTCGTGATTTACCTACTCACAGTTAAATTCTCTTGATTTTTCAAAGTTCATTTTGAATTTCTTTCGTTGAAATGCGAGAGTTGGAATATTTCAGTAGTGTTTTTTCATGGTCTACCTTGCCACAGTTACATTTTCTTTATTTTTCAAAGTTCATTTTGAATTTCTTTAATTGAAATGCAAGAGTTGGATTATTTCAGTAGTGTTTTTGTCGTGGTTTACCATTTCACATTTACATTCTCTTGATTTTTCAAAGTTCATTTTGAATTTCTTTTGTTGAAATGCAAGAGTTGGATTATTTCAGTAGTGTTTTTGTCGTGGTTTACCATGTCACAGTTACATTCTCTTGATTTTTCAAAGTTCATTTTGAATTTCTTTTGTTGAATTGCAAGAGTTGGAATATTTCAGTTATGTTTTGTTGCGGTTTACCTTGTCAAAGTTACATTCTCTTGATTTTTCAAAGATCATTTTGGTTTTCTTTCGTTGAAATGCAAGAGTGGAAATATTTCAGTAGTGTTTTGTCATGGTTTACCTTGTCACAGTTACATTCTCTTGATTTTTCAAAGTTCTTTTTGAATTTCTTTCCTTGAAAGGTTAGGTTAGGCTAGATCAAGTTAGGTTAGGTTAAGTTAGGTTAGGTTAGCCTACGTACGCACGCGTACGTAGGCTAATCTAACCTAACTTAACCTAACCTAACCTAACTTGATCTAGCCTAGCCTAACCTAACAAAAATCAAGAAAATGTAACTGTGTCAAGATAAAGCACAACAAAACACATTTCAACGAAAGAAATCCACAATGAACTTTGAAAAATCAAGAGAATGTAACTGTGACACGGTAAACCACGACAAAACACCACTGAAATATTCCAACTCTTGCATTTCAACGAATGAAATTCAAAATGAACTTTGAAAAATCAAGAGAATGTATTTGTGACAAGGTAAACCATGACAAAACACTACTGAAATATTCCAACTCTTGCATTTCAATGAAAAGAAATTCAAAATGAACTTTGAAAAATTAAGAGAATGTAGCTGTGACAAGGTCAACCATGACAAAACACTACTGAAATATTCCAACTCTTGCATTTCAATGAAAGAAATTCAAAATGAACTTTGAAAAATCAAGAGAATGTAAGTCTGACATGGTAAACCATGAAAAAACACTAATGAAATATTCAAACTCTTGCATTTCAACGAAAGAAATTCAAAATTAACTTTGAAAAATCAATAAAATGTAACTATTATAAGGTGAACCAAAAAAGAATACCACTGAAATATTCCAACTCTTACATTTCAACGAAAGAAATCCAAAAAGAAATTTGAAAAATCATGAGAATATAATGGCGATAAGTGAAACCATAAAGAGATGCCATTCAAATATTCCGACTCCTAAATTTCTAAGAAGGAAATTCAAATTAATATTAAAAAGACTACAAGAATATAACTTTCAAATGGTAAACAACGACAAAAAACAGCCTAAATATTCCAACTCTTGCATTTCAACGAAATATAACCAAAATTAACTTTAAAAAATCAAGAGAATGGAACTATGACAAGGTAAACCACATCAAAACACTACTGAAATATTCCAACTCTTACATTTCGCTGAAATAAAACCAAAATGAACTTTTAAAAATTAAGAGAATGTAAGTGTGACAAGGTAAACAATGACAAAACACTATTGAAATATTCCAACTCTTTCATTTCATCGAAAGAAATTCAAATGAACTTTGAAAGATCAAGAGACTGTAACTTTGACAAGGAATACCACGACAAAACACTCCTGAAATATTCCAACTCTTGCATATCAATTATGGAAATAAAAAATGAACTTTGAAAAATTAAGAGAATGTAAATGTGACGAGGTAAACCGCAACAGAGCACTACTGAAATATTCTAATTCTAACATTTCAACGAAAGAAATTCAAAATGAACTTTGAAAAATCAAGAGAATGTAACTGTGACATGGTAAACCATGACAAAACACTAGTGGAATATTCCAACTCTTGCATTTCAATGAAAGAAATTCAAAATTAACTTTGAAAAATCAAGAGAATGTAACTGTGACAAGGTAAACCACGATAAAAATACTACTGACATATTCCAACTCTTGCATTTCAATGAAGGAAATTCGAAATGAACTTTGAAAAATCAAGAGAATGTATCTGTGACAAGGTAGACCATGACAAAACACTACTGAAATATTCCAACTCTTGCATTTCAACGAAGGAAATTCAAAATGAACTTTGAAAAATCAAGAGAATGTAACTGTGACAAGGTAAACAACGACAAAACACTACTGAAATATTCCAACTCTTGCATTTCAATGAAAGAAATTCAAAATGAACTTTGAGAAATCAAGAGATATGTAACTGTGACAAGGTAAACCACGATAAAAATACTACTGACATATTCCAACTCTTGCATTTCAATGAAGGAAATTCGAAATGAACTTTGAAAAATCAAGAGAATGTATCTGTGACAAGGTAGACCATGACAAAACACTACTGAAATATTCCAACTCTTGCATTTCAACGAAAGAAATTCAAAATGAACTTTGAAAAATTAAGAGAATGTAACTGTGACAAGGTAAACAACGACAAAACACTACTGAAATATTCCAACTCTTGCATTTCAATGAAATAAATTCAAAATGAACTTTGAGAAATCAAGAGAATGTAACTGTGACAAGGTAAAGCATGACAAAACACTACTGAAATATTCCAACTCTTGCATTTCAAGGAAAGAAATTAAAAATGAACTTTGAAAAATTAAGAGAATGTAACTGTGACAAAATAAACCACGACAAAACACTACTGAAATATTCTAACTCTTGCATTTCAATGAAATAAATTCAAATGAACTTTAAAAAATCATGAGAATTTAACTGTGACAAAGTATACAAGGACAAAACACTACTGAAATATTCCAACTCTTGCATTTCAATGAAAGAAATTGAAAATGAACTTTGAAAAATCAATAGAATGTATCTGTGATATGGTAAACCATGACAAAACACTACTGAAATATTCCAACTCTTGCATTTCAATGAAAGAAATTCAAAAAGAACTTTGAAAAATCAAGAGAATGTAAATGTGACAAGGTAAACCATGACAAAACACTACTGAAATATTTCAACTCTTGCATTTCAACGGAAGAAATCCAAAATGAACTTTGAAAAATTAAGAGAATGTAACTGTGACTAGGTAAACCACAACAAAACACTATTGAAATATTCCAACTCTTGCATTTCATCGAAAGAAATCCAAAATGAACTTTGAAAAATTAAGAGAGTGCATGCTTGACAAGTTAAACCACAGCAAAACACTACTTAAAAGTTCCAAATCTTACATTTCAACGAAAGAAAACCAAAATAAACTTGGAAAAATCAAGAGAACGTAACTGTAACTAGTCAATCCGCATGAAAACACTACTGAAATATTCCAACTCTTGCATTTCAACTAAAGAAAACTAAATTGATATTTGAAAAATTAATAGAATATATGTATGACAAGGTACACTGCAACAAAACACTACTGACATATTCCAACTCTTGCAATTGAACAAAAGAAAATAAAAAAATAAAATTTGAAACATCAAGAGAATTTAAATGTGACATTGTAAAAAATAACAGAACACTACTGAAATTTTCCAACTCTTGAATTTAAACTAAAGAAATACAAAATGAAATTTGAAAAATCAATAAAATGTATATGTGACATGGTAAACCACGAAAAAAACACTATTGAAATATTCCAACTTTTGCATTTCAACGAATGAAATTCAAAATGAACTTTTACAAATCAAGAGAATGTAACAGTAACAAGGTAGACCACGACAAAACACTACTGAAATATTCCAACTCTCGCATTTCAATGAAAGAAATTCAAAATGAACCTTGAAAAATCAAGAGAATTTAGCTGTGACAAGGTAAAGCACAACAACATACTAATTAAATAAACCACAACTTTAATTTCAATTAAATAAATTAAAATTAACTTTGAAAAATCAAGAGATTCTAATTGTGACAAGGTAAACCACAACAGAACACTACTTAAATAATCCAATTCTTGCATTTCGATGAAAGAAATTCAAAATGAACTTTGAAAAATAAAGTGAATGTAAGTGTGACAAGTTAAACCACAACAAAACGAAGTTGAATCAACCCAGCTTTTGAATGTAACTGAAAGAAATCAGATAAATACTTTGAAGAATTTAGGCCATGTAAGGAGAGCTAGGAAAACTACGAAAAAACACAACATAAATGACCATGACCACGCTTATCATTTCAAAAAATCGGAACTTAACTATGAAAAATCATAAGAATATAACTCTAACATGGTAAGCCACGACAAAAAACATCTCACATATTCACACTCTTGCACTTCAACGATAGAAACTCAAAATTAAATTTGAAAAATCAAGAGAATGTAACTGTGACATGGTAAACCATGACATAACACTACTGAAATATTCCAACTCTTGTTTTTCAACTAAAGAAATCCAAAATGAAATTTTAAAAATCAAGAGAATTTAAATGTGACATTGTAAACCAAGACAAAAACACTATTGAAATAATCCAAATCTTGCATTTCAAATAAAAAAATTCAAAACGAACTTTTAAAAATCAAGAGAATATATCTGTAACAAGGTAGACCACGACAAAATACTAATGAAATAATCCAACTCTTGCATTTCAACGAGAGAAATTCAAAATGAACTTTGAAAAATCAAGAGAATGTAACTCTGACAAAGTAAACCACAACAAAATACTACTGAAATAACCCAAATCTTGCATTTCAATGAAAAAATCCAAAATGAACTTTGACAAATTAAGAGAATTTATTTGTAAGAAGGTAAACAACGACAAAACACTATCGAAATTATCCAACTCTTAAATTTCAACGAAAGAAATTCAAAATGAACTTTGGATAATCAAAATAAGGTAACTGTGACTAGCTAAACCACAACAAAACATTACTGAAATAATCCAACTCTTGCATTTCAATGAAAGAATTTCAAATGAACTTTGAAAAATCAAGAGAATGCAACTGCGACAAGGTAAACCACGACAATACACTACTGAAATATTCCAACTTTTGCATTTCAATGAAAGAAATCCAAATGAAGTTTGAAAAATCATGAGAATGTAACTGTGACAAGGTAAACCACAACAAAAAACTACTGAAAAAGTCCAACTCTTGAATTTCAACGAAAAAAATCCAAAACGAAGTTTGAAAAATCAAGAGAATGTAACTTTGACAAGGTAAACCACAACAAAACACTACTGAAATATTCCAATTCTTGCATTTCAACGAAAAAAATCCAAAATGAACTTTGAAAAATCAAGAGAATGTAACTGTGAAATGGTAAACCACGAAAAAAACACTACTGAAATAATCCAACTCTTGCATTTCAATGAAAGAAATTCAAAATGAACTTTGAAAAATCAAGAGAATGTAACTGTGACATGGTAAACAATGAGAGAACACTACTGAAATATTCCAACTCTCGCATTTCAACGAAAGAAATTCAAAATGAACTTTGAAAAATTAAGAGAATATAACTGTGACAAGGTAAACAATAACAAAACACTACTGAAATATTCCAACTCCTGCATTTCAATGAAAGAAATTCAAATGAACTTTGAAAAATCAAGAGAATGTAACTGTGACAAGGTAAACCATGACATAACACCTCTGAAATATTCCAACTCTTGCACTTCAATGAATGAAATTCAAAATGAACTTCGAAAAATCAAAGGAATGTAACTGTGACAAGGTAAACTACGAGAAAACACTACTGATATATTCCAAATCTTGCATTTCACCCAAAGAAATCCAAAATGAACTTTGAAAAATCAAGAGAATGTAACTATGACAAGGTAAACTACGACAAAACACTTCTGAAATAGTTAAAATCTTGCATTTCGACGAGAAAAATTCAAGATGAACTTTGAAAAATCAATAGAATGTAACTGTGACAAGGTAAACCATAACAAAACACTACTGAATCATTCCAATTCTTGCATTTCATCGAAAGAAATACAAATTTAACATAGAAAAATTAAGAGAATGTAAGTTTGACAAGGTAAACCACAACAAAACACTGCTGAAATATTCTAACTCTTTCACTTCAACGAAAGAAAACCAAAATAATCTTTGAAAAATCAAGAAAATGTAACTGTGACAAGGTAAACCATGATAAAACACTACTGAAATATTCCAACTCTTGCATTTCAATGAAAGAAATTCAAAATTAACTTTTAAAAATCAATACGGTGTAAATGTGACAAGGTAAACCACGAAAAAACACTACTGAAATAATCAAACTCTTTCATTTCAACGAAAGAAATTCAAAATGAACTTTGACAAATCAAGAGAATGTAACTGTGACTAGGTAAACCACAACAAAACACTACTGAAATAATCCAACTCTTGCATTTCAATGAAAGAAATTCAAATGAACTTTGAAAAATCAAAAGAATGTAACTGTGACAAGTTAAACCACGAGTAAACACTAATGATGGGAGGGGGAGTCAAAAGTTGGGGGGTGGGACCCTTTTATGTCTCAAAATGCACAAATTAAAAAAGTATTAAAAAATGGGGGCTCGGGGGCCTTTGGGGGCCCTTGGGGGCCGGATGGTCCTTTGGGAGCCCGGGGGACCTTTGAGGACCGGGGTCTTCCTTCGGGGTTTGAGTAGGGGGGTCGGAGCCCTTTCGGGTTGGGGTAGGGGACCTCACGACACTGTTCAAATACAACTTGTGTATTATAACGACCACAGAGTTTCACCCTCAAATTCTTTTCTAAAACATATTCCAAAATCACCTTTTAAAATGTCTCTAACTGTTTCACCGAAATAATGTCCTAAAATGACTAAAACGCTTTTGCTCAAATAATTCCTAAACGTAATTTATGTGTGTTCCTTTTGTTTTTGGCATCCCTGCGCTGTCACATTTCAAATTACTGGGAAACTCTTTCCCGCGTTAATCTCTTCATCTCTAAGATCAAAACATTCGTCCGGAGATAATTCCCCTTTCGTGACAAATCAGTCAACCTTAACATCATCTGTCAGACATTAATAAACTTCCCCCGGAAACAATTCTCCTGGACAAACTCGAAAGACATTAATCAACCTTGACATCATCTGTCAGACATTAATAAACTTCACCTGAAAACAATTCTCCAAGAAACATCCATCAAAGTGAGAAAACTCCTGTTTTTTCAATCTCACTGACAAAAACCACTAAACGGACATGAATTGCCGTTGACATCCAAGAAAAACAACAAATAAATTAACTAATACCCATAACCATCCAAGAAGCATCAATAATAGTGAGGAAAATCCTGTTTTTTCAAATGAAGAAATTCCTGTTTTTTCATTTTCACTGACAAAAACATGCATAAATTATGTACTCTCAGCGTTAAATTCAATTGTAGGTGGCAGCATATGTGTTCTCGTGGGAAATATTATGGCCCTTCTACTAACATTTCTGCCAAACGGGCCTAATTTTGTTTTTCTCCGATCAACGTGAAACTTTCTGGTTAAGAAGACTGGACCAAGTGAACCTTAACAAGGACAGTAAATTTTGGAAGAAAAATATGGTTCTATCGATCTCTGACGAGCAAAAATTATTTATTTTATATTATAAATAACTGATCTTTTTTAAAATTCAGGCCATAAAGACACCTCAATTAAAACTTCAGGGCTTAGCAATCTTCATTAAAAAAATATTAGATACAAATTTGGTTTTATAAATACGTGACTTATGATTTTTTTTTAAGACGACAAAATAAAGCTCTTTATTATAAATGACCTTGACATGTTTTAATTTAAACAAATAAAGAGTTACAACATAATTCAAAATGTATTTTAATAAATTAAGATCTGGTCTCAGCCTCATTTAATTTCAGCTAAAATTTACGCTTCAGGCCAATGTTAAGCATATATTTATTCACATGAATAATGATCAGCCTCACTGGATCCACCTCAGATTCAACAGCGAAAACTTTATCAAAAACTATTTACTAAATTACTTCTCATCGAACCTTCTCACTAAATATTGAACTTTGGTCCCAAATTCTTTTTACAGTTGAATATTCAGTCCAGAATTTACATCATAACGCAATGTTTGAATTTTCAAACATCCTCCCACGCCCCCCCCCAAAAAAAAATATTTGTAATGTAAAAAAAAAATATTGCAATAAGAAAAACCAACAGGATTCTATTGGAAAAACTTTCTTAAAAAAATAGTTTGTAGAAAAGTTTTCCTAAGACGAGCAGAAATAAAATCCTGCAATAATTTAAACATGAAACAGGCAGACATTGCTCTGAATAAACGCATGAAAGCTTTTATTTCTCTACTTCTACCTCTACTGTTATTGCTCTACTTCTATTTGCTTGCCCCCTCCTCTCTTAAGCCGAATCCTAAGAGCACTGGTATTTCAAGTAGTAGCCACAAAGGCTCTGACATCGTGACATATGACCTTTATTTTAAATTTGAGTTCTTGGCAAGAACTAATAAAATTAAACTGAATAATTGAAAGATAATTATATTAACTGCTGAAACCTCATTAGCTCAAGATTTTGTTTCACTGCAATTTTCATTATATTTTCAATGTTGTAAAAAGTATAAAAGAAATTATTTGTAATATAATTCGTTTTAGTAAAGCGCCAAATACGCAGTAGGCCTTATGCTTTTACCGTTAGGGAAACATGTAGTAGCCAAACTCTTGTTTGTAATGAAAACATATGGTAATAGTTTTAGAAAGAGCTAATAAAATTAAACTGAATTCCCAGGATTTTTGGAATAAAATATCCATAATAATGTTGTTCTTTTGAGGGGAGGCCATTGAGGGCGGTCCGGGAGTCATCTTCCATGATATTTGGAATAAATTATCGTTAATGTTTTTTGGTGGGGGGAGGCCATGGAGAGAGGGCCAAGGGTCAGCCCACATGATTTTCGAAATATAATATCGTTAATAAAGTTCTTTTGTGTTTGTGTATGGGGGAGGGCCGAGCCATGGAGGTCAGTCCAGGGGTTAGGTTCCATTATTTTTGAATAAGATATCATTAATAAGTTTTTTTTTTTGGGGGGGGGGGCTATTGAAGGAGGGCCCGGGCCAGCTCTCTTAAGCTTTATAATAAAATAGTGTTAATAAGTATTTTTTTGAGTGGGGATGGGGCTTATCTGATCTTCGAGTTGTTTTAAGAAATCCTCTCACAAAAACCTTATGTACCCTAGGACATAGCTTACAACACTTGCCCCCGGGATCTGGGGGGATGTGTCGATCCCAGAGCGTTTGTTATTTGATCTTACGACTATTTTTAGCAAATTGGTTATCTGAAAATTTTTATCAGATGTATTTTGGGAAAAAAGGCATGGGTTTGGCTAGTTGCCCTCCGATCACTTTTGACTCTTAAAAAGGGCACTGAAACTTCCGATTTCCAATTGAATGAACTCCCTTCGAAGTTTATTCAACCATCCCTTCCGTATGAAGTGCATCTGAGAAAAAAGTAAATAAATAATAAAACATTGGAGCCTTAAGGCCTTTACTATAGGCAAAAGGCTACAGTGTTGCCTTTGATTAGAAGGAAGATGCAATAATAATCTGTTAGTGGTTCCGTCTTCTGCGTTCATTTTTAATTCAGACGTAAGTCGAAAGGTACATCTTGAGCTTTTATTTCGGGTACTGCAGCGACTATGGTAATTGAAAAAAAGCAACAGTAGGTTTTGCAAAAAGGAACGTCTTTGCACAAATGAACCCTTATAGGAGAATAGGAGAGAAAGGTCCAAGGCTACTAAAAATGTGCTTTTGGATCTATCTAGTTTTTGTTTAACACTCTGGTTTAATAATCTAGTTTTATAAGCTTATTTATTCTTCTGATAGTTTTGAATTTTGTCAGTGGAACAGGCTTATTGCTGATTTATTTTCTCTAAATAATCAAAGTGATATTAGAGCAGGTGAAGTGGTATGTTTAAAAACTATACGTGCAGCAAAGCAGGATAACTGGTTTCTACACTTTAAACTTTGATACAGAACCCTTGACTGCTTGGCCCTCGAAAGGTAAAATCGCGTATATAAGTAGTAACCTATCATAAGGTCCTAAACCAACACCATATTTGGGAGACAATTGGACACCGTCCAGAACAACAAGAGAAGGTATTTAACCTACTTTACCGAGAGGCGTTAAAATTCTCTAAATTGACAGATAATATTTTTACAAGAGAACTAGATCTAAGAATAGCCTCTGATGCTGGGTGAAAATCAAATTGTTCCTTCAGGAATTTGTCACATAGTTCCTGGTTGCACATTGGATATCACAATAAATTCAAATGGGAATAATTCTTTAAATTTCCGAAGGGAAAAGGGCTGAAATATTAATCGCTTGCCAACAATAGGTAAATATGAAGGAATGGTGACTCCCTTAAGAGATACATATTTTTTTTTATTCAGGTTGGATGAAATAGGTTTTACATTTTTATAGGAATTCTACATTAAGTATATTTAACACGGGAATTTTAAATGTATAAGTGTGATAACTATAATACACAAGTACCAAGTGAGGAGTGAATTTAATATAAAATATTATTTAGTATTGGGAACATGCAAGTCGTATACATTTTAAGCAATGATACGATAGTCCTTGAAATCCATATCCCAACCAACAAGAACCCAACCGCCAAGGGCCCCAATACCCCCTTCCCCAACTTTTGCCCCCTCTCATTTTTGTATACTTTTCTTGAAGTTTAATTTTTTAAAACTATTTTTTGAACCTTAATTTTTTATTTCTTATATTTTTTTAACATAGAAAGTTTATCAACTTTTTTACACGTTTTAAAATGACATAAAATATACTTAAAACAAAAAAGATCACATTTAATATATTTTAAATACGTTATGATGTGTTAGTTGTGCTTTGTACTATTAGAAAAATAATGTTTGTATTAACACTTATTTTTTTTGGACTGAATTTTTTTCGGCCAGAACATTTTTCAACTTTTTTTTACTTTTTATATTTATTCGGTTGTACCAATGGTGCTCTATGGCCACTCATCGACACTACGCAGCTGTACCAGTGTTACTCTATGGCTGGTTATCGACACTACCTAGATTAAAGTATGTTTTAACTCAGTATTTTTCGTACATTGGAAGGATAATCACTTGCATCACATTTTAAAAATAGTAAAGATAAACTATTTGAAGAAAATGTGTACACATGATAAAATCATCGTTGTGTTGAATGCTGACAAAGGCAAAAATTTGAACTATGAAACAAGCATTAATGGGGATCTTATTGGAAAAGTATGCATATATTTTTATGACAGCGAGGAGCTAAATTCCTCTGGAGTAACGAAGAATTTCCATCATGCAAATGGTGAATATGCGAGAGAGACATTTCCAGAGAAGTTAGTGCTAAAACAGAATGCCAACATATAAATAATAGTTGATGAAGAGGGGCAACTTCTAGCTAGTGGTTCTGGTATTTTGTTACCCGTTGATAGAATCTATCGTCATCTATCCGGAGTTAGTATTCAAATGAAAGTAAAGGAAAAAAGAAGATATGCACACTGCTGTACTAATATCATAAACATATCTTGAATACGTGTCAGAACTGGTACCTGTGTAAAAACAATGTGATAATACACCATGAAATCACAGGCAAAATAAAAAGGGGTATTGACAGACAATATCACTAAAGAATATAAAGATGAATTGATTGAAAATAAAGCACAAGTGAACATTATTACTACAATTGATCATATAACAATAAAAATTGTAAATGAACCCAATAATACCAAAGACAAAACTCATATTTATTTATTTATTTTTTAACCCGTCAGTACAAAAAGCAAAAAGACGGAGTACAACATAATAATAAAAAAAGAAAAGAGAAAAAAATGATTGTAATGATACAATGATATTAATAATGCATAATAATTTATGTAAAATATTTCTTATGTTAATATTCTACATGTCGTTATTTTTTATGTATTACTTTGTTATATTTCCATTATTTTTAGGGTACGCTAGCAAGTCAAACGTTTAGAATGTTTATTAAAAAGTCAGTGATATAAGAAAAGTCATTTTCAGAGATATAGATACTACTAGCAGACTCATAACTCTTTTAATTTATAACTGAGTATTAAAAAGTAATGAGAAAACACTTTTGCATAGAACAGACTCAACTACTTGGTAAATTCCAAGTATTTGAACTGATGAGTGAATATTGAAAATTAATGAGAAAACACTTTTGCATAGAACAAACTCAACTACTTGGTAAATTCCCAGTCTTTTAAATGGTGACTGAACATCAACAATTAATAAGAAAACACTTTTGCATAGGACAAACTAAACTACTTGGAAAATATTCCATGTCATGTAATTGGTGACTGAGTATCAATAATTAATAAACAAGCAATTTTGCATAGAACAAACTCAACTACTTGATAAATTGAAAGCCTTTTAATTGATGACTGAGTATCAAAAATTGATAAGAAAACCCTTTTGCATATAACGAATTCAACTACTTTATAAATTACAAGTCTTTTAATTGGTGCGTGAACGTAAAAAATTAATAAAAAAGCACTTTTGCGTAGAAAAAATTCAGCTACTTAGTAAATTCCAAGTTTTTTAATTGATGATTGAGCATCAAAAATTAATACAAAAAAGTACTTTTGCATAAAACAAATTTCACTACTTAGTAAATTTCATGTCCTTTAATTGGTGACTGAGTATCAAAAATTAATGAAAAAATCACTTTTGCATAGAAAAAATTCAACCAATAGATAAAGTCCAAATCTTTTGATTGACGATTGGGTGTCAAAAATTAATAAAAAAAACACTTTTACCTAGAACAAACTCAACTACTTGGTAAATTCCAGGTCTTTTAAATGGTGACAAATTCCAAGCTTTTTTCATTGATGAATGAGTATCAAAATTAATAAAAAAGTACTTTTGCAAAGAACAAACTCAACTATTTGGTTCGAAGTCTTTTAATTGAAGACTGAGTATTAAAAACCAATAAAAAACCACTTTTGCATAGAACAAACTAAACTACTTGGTAAATTCCATGTCTTTTAATTGATGACTGAGTATAAAAAATTAATAAGAAAACACTTTTGCATAGAACAAACTAAACTACTTGGTAAATTCAATGTCATTTAATTAGTAACTGAATATCAAAACAGGCAAAGAGATTGAGCGAGACAAAAAGACATACAATTATACTGATTCAGACATAGAAACCGACAAAGAGAGGTATTGAGACAAGCAAACATCCGCCCAGAATCACAGACTTAGAGAGTGAGAGAGACAAAAACGCATACAAACACATAAATTCAGACATGCAAACCGACAAAGACAAGCACTTGGACATGCAAGCACCCGACCAGACACACAGACAAAGAGAGTGAGAGAGACAAAAACACATACAAATATATAGATTTATACATACAAACCTACAAAGAGAGGCACTGAGACTTGCAAACATCCGCACAGACACACATGCAGAGAGAGTGAGAGAGATACAAAAACGCATACAAACACATAAATTCTGACATGCAAAAAGACAAAGATAGGCACTTGGACAAACAAACACTAGCCCATACACGCAGGCAAAGAGAGTGAGAGAGACAAAAACGTATACAAATACACAATTCCGACATGCAAACCGACAAAGACAGGAGCTGGGACATGCAAACACCCGCCCAGACACACAGGCAAAGAGAGTGAGAGAGACAAAAACACCAACAGACAAAGAAAGACACTGGGACAAGCAAACACCCACCCAGAAACACAGGCACAGAGAGTGCCACTTTAAGAGAACCTAAATGAGCCTAACTTGAATGAAGTTATTTGAAAAAAACAAAAGTGGGGATTATAGGTTGGCTGCAGGTAGCCGGGCTCAGGTAGGTCTCTCTCACTTTCTGTACCTGTGTGTCTGGGTGGGTGTTTCCTTTTTGTCATAGTGCCTGTCTTTGTCTGTTTGTGTTTTTGTCTCTTTCACTATCTTTGCCTGTGTGTGTGGGTGGATGTTTGCTTGTCCCAGTGCCTGTCTTTGTTGGTTTGCATGTCTGAATTAATGCTTTTGTATGCGTGTTTGTCTCTCTCATTCTTTAAGTCTGATTGTCTGGGCGGGTGTTTGCTTGTCCCAGTGCCTGTCTTTTCCGGTTTGTATGTCTCAATCTATGTATTTGTATGTGTTTTTGTCTCTTTTTTTTCTGTCTAAGCCTGTGTGTTTGGGTGTGTGTTTGCTTGTCCCAGTGCCGGTCTTTGTCGGTTTGTATGTCTGAATCTATGTATTTTTATGTTTTTTGTCTCTGTCACTCTCATTGCCTGTGTGTCTGTGCGGGTGTTTGTATGTCCAAGTGCCTGTCTTTGTCAGTTTGTTTTTCTATTGTGTAATTGTATGTGTTTTTTCTCTCTCTCACTCTTTAAGCCTGTGTGTTTTGGTGGGTGTTTGCTTGTCCCAGTGCCTGTCTTTGTTGGTTTTCATGTCTGAATCTTTGTGTTTGTTTGTGTTTCTGTCTCTCTTACTCTCTCTGTCTTTACGTGTGGGCGGGTGTTTGTGTGTCCCAGTACCAGTCTTTGTCGGTTAGCATATCTGAATTTACGTGTTTGTATGTGTTTTTGACTCTCTCACCCTCTTTTCCTGTGTGTCTGGGGTGGTGTTTGATCGTCCCAATGCCTGTCATTGACGATTTGTATGTCTGAATCTATATAGTTGTATTTGATTTTGTCTCTCTCACTGTCTTTGTCTTTTTAGATTCTCAGTCACCAATTAAATGACATGGAATTTACCAAATAGTTTAGTTTGTTCTATGGAAAAGTCTTTTATTACTAATTTTTGATGCTCAGTCATAAATTAAAAGACTTTTAATTTACTAAGTAGTTTGGTTTGTTCTATGCAAAAGTGTTTTTTTTTAATTTTTGTTACTCAGTCATCAATTAAACGACTTAGAATTCACCAAGTAGTTGAATTAGTTCTACGTAAAAGTACTTTCTTATTAATTTTTTGACACCCACTCATCAATTCAAAGACTTTTAATGTACCAAGTAGTCAAATCTGTTCAATGCAAAAATACTTTTTATTAATTATTGATATTAAGTCATCAATTAAAAGACTTGAAATTTACCAAGCAGCTTAGTTTTTACTGTGCAAAAGTGGTCTTTTTTTATTTAGATTTCTCAGTCACCAATTAAAATACTTGGAATTTATCAAGTATTTGAGTTTGTTCTATGCAAAAGTGCTTTTTTTTATTAATTTTTAATATTCGCTCATCAATTAAAACAATTGGAATTTACCAAGTAGTTGAGTTTGTTCTATGCAAAAGTACTTTTTTATCAATTTTTGACACTCACTCATCATTTTAGAGATTTTTAATTTACCAGGTAGTCGAATTTGTTCAATGCAAAAATACTTTTTATTAATCATTGATATTATGTCATCAATTAAAAGACTATAAATTTACCAAATAGCTTAGTTTTTTCTGTGCAAAAGTGGTCTTTTTTTATTTAGATTTCTCAGTCACCAATTAAAATACTTGGAATGTATCAAGTAGTTGAGTTTGTTCTATGCAAAAGTGCTTTTTTTTATTAATTTTTAATATTCGCTCATCAATTAAAACAATTGGAATTTACCAAGTAGTTGAGTTTGTTCTATGGGAAAGTACTTTCTTTTTTATCAATTATTGATACTCGGTCACCAATTAAATGACATAAAATTTACCAAGTAGTTTAGTTTGTTCTATGCAACAGTATTTTCTTATTAATTTTCGATGCTCAATCACCATTTAAAAGACTTAGAATACTAAAAGAAGTTGAGCTTGTTCTATACACAAGTGTTTTCTCATTAATTAATAATATTCACTTATCAATTAAAAGACTTGGAATTTACCAAGTAGTTGAGTTTGTTCTATGCAAAAGTGTTTTGTCATTAACTTTTAATACTCAGTCGTAAATTAAAAGAGTTATGAGTCTGCTAGTAGTATCTATGTCTCTGAAAATTCCTTTTCTACATCAACGACTTTTTAATAAACATTCTAAACATTTGACTTGCTAGCGTAACCTAAAAATAATGGAACTATAACAAAGTAATGCATGAAATATTTTTATTATAATAACTACATGTAGAATATTAACTTAAAAGATATGTTACACACATTATCATACATTTATAATATCATTGAACAACTTTGGACATATTGAATTTGTTCCATAAAATAATTCATCATATTCTCTCTTGATAGTATAGCTATTTTATTTTTCTTTATTTGTAACCAGTAGAATAATCATTAGTCCATTTTTAGTCATACACAATTTTTAATCGGGTGTCACCTACAGGTTCAAAATGCATTTTGTCTTTGGTATAATTTGTTTCTTTGACTATATCTGTTGGTATATGATAAATGGTAGTAACAGTGTTCACTTGTGCTTTATTTTCCATCAATTCATCTTTATATTCTTTAGTGATATTGCCTACCAATACCTTTTTTATTTTGCCTGTGACTTTAGTGTCTATCGCATTGTTTTTTCCCAGGTAACAGTTCTGGCACGTAGAAAAGATATGGTTTATGATATTTATACTATCTTATGCATGTCTTCTTTTTCTCTTTGCTTTTGTTTGAATGTTGGCATTCTCTTGTAGCACTAACTTCTCTGGAAATTATACTCTCGCATATCCACCATTTGCATGATAGAAATTATAGGGTATTCCAAAGAAATTTAGGTCCTGGCTGTCATGACAACACGCGCATACATTTCCAATAAGATCCCTCTTAATACCTGTTTAATAGTTCAAATATTGGTCTTTTTCAGCATTCAGCGCAACGATGATTTTATCATGTGTGCACATTTTCTTCAAATAATTCATCGTCACCTTTTTAAAAATGTGATGCAAGTGTTTATCCTTCCCGTGTACGAAAAATACTGATTTAATAGATAAAATAAAATAGTTGATGTCGATAACCAGTCATAGAGTACCATTGGTTCAACCGAGTAGTGTGTATGAGTGGCCATAGAGTACCTTTGGTACAGCTGAATAAATAATAATAAAAAAATAAAAGTTGGAAAACTTTTTAAGTCCGAAAAAATTCAGTAAAAAAAAGAAAATTTTTACTACAATCATTATTTTTCTAATAGTAAAAATCACGAATAATATATCTATATCATTCTCATTTTGTATTTCGAAAATATTAAATGTGATTTTTTGGTTAAGTATATTTGATGTCATTTTGACATGTAAAAAATGTTGAAAAAATTTCTGTTAAGAAAAAAGTTAAAAAAAACTTATGAATAAAAATTAAACTTCCAAAAACTATAAGAAAATGTGTGTGTGTGTGTAAGGGGGGGGGTAAAAAGTTTGGGGAGGGGGTATTGGGGCCTTTGAAGGTTGGGGTCCTTGTTGGTTAGGATATGGATGTTCAAGGACTATTGTATCATTGCTTAAAATGTATACGACTTGAATATTCCCAATTCTAAACAATATTTTGCATTAAATTCACCCCTAATTTGGCACTTGAGCATTATAGCAGCCACACTTAGACATTTAAAATTCATGCTTTAAATATACTTAATCTGGATTTCCTATAAAAATTTAAAATCGATTTCATCCGACCCGAATAAAAAAATATGTATCTTTTATGGAATTAATTATTCCCTTAGATTTACCTATTTTTGGTATGCGATTAATGTTTCAAACCTTTCTCTCTTCGGAAATTTAAGTAATTGTTCTCAAGATGTCCCTAAAAAAAATAATATGCATCTCTTAAGGGAGTCACCATTCCCTCAGATTTACCGATTATTGGTATGTGATTATAATTTTAACTCTTTCTCTCTTGGGAAATTTAGATAATTATTCCCATTTGAAATTATCGCGATATTCAATTTGCAACCAAGAATTATGTGACAAATTCCTGAAGAAATAATTTGATCTTCACCCAGTATCACAGTCTGTTTTTAGATCTAGTTCTGTCGTAAAAATATTATCTGTCGATTGAGAGAATTTTAACACCTCTCTTTGAAGTAGGTCAAATAGCTTCTCTTGTAGTTCTGGACAGTGTCTAATTGTCTCCCAAATATGGTGTTTGTTAGGATAGGTTACTACTTATATACATGAAAAATCACTTTCCGAGTTAGATATACCACTGAATTCAGCTCAAAGAGGCAAATCGAATGGTATTTGCAAGAATGTCTTAATAAATCACCATGCAAAGATTTGTCTGGTAAAAACACATATCTTCAGCATCTTGCCTCGTTTGCCAAAGTTGATTAATCAACATTTAACAGTGTGAGTGAACTTTTGTATTTATTTTAATTGCATAATTGGAACGAATACTGTCTAAAACTAATCTTAACAACTATTCACTAAAGCTCTGTGTCTAGTGTGGCGCAAAGGGTGGGAAAAGTGCCGCAAAACTTGAAAATTTTGGAAAACGATTTTCTCGAACTAATGAAAAATGCATATACGCGTTTCAGCAATTGGATGGCAGTGCTAGCATCTCGATTTCACAAGGCTTGCAAGGGTGAAACTTCCAACATCAGTTTTAATGTAAGAAAGAATTAATCTAGCTGTAACTAGAAAGGCATATTCGTAATCAAGAGGATTTGGGCTCCTCTGAAAATTTTGGGAATGCAGTTAAAAGAATATAGTTATGAAATAATATATTTAAATAAAATGACTCTGGGGAATATAGTTGAATAATTTGTACTGCTCTGAAAACTCGGGGAATAGAGATGAATATTGTCAATATAAATGAATTCCTGTCTTCACACGTCGGTTCTATTTGCAGGTTGGAGCATCGCTATTTGCTAGCAATATAGGGAGTGAGCATTTTATTGGGCTCGCCGGCTCTGGAGCTGCTGCTGGGATCGCAGTTGGTGCTTTCGAGTTTAATGTAAGTAAATTTGAAGATCAACACCCACTTAGACTCTATTGGGTTTTCAGCTTCAACAAAAATTAACTTGTTGTTTAAAACTGTGATTTTGGTATAGATTATCACAAATTTGTTGTTCTTGAAGCGAACCTATAGAGGCAAAGCAGACCCAGACCCAGCGATAATTTGAGCCAGGCGGAACAGTCATCACCCTGAAGAGTTCAACATCTATTTAGCATAACCCCTAAATTTTGCAATCATGCGGAATTCCTTCCTCGCATATGACACAAAAGTCACTTTATGACACAGAAGTCAACCTCTGCATAACTTAGCTTCGTATTGCTCAGCAGTAGCAGATCAGACGATTGATGCCAAGAACATCCCCCTCAAGCAAAAGAAACGAGTCCAAAATCTCAATCTTCAATCCCTAAAATCAAAATCTCAATCCCTCTCCTTTGAAAAAAATACTTTGACATCCAAGCACCTCCCTGATTGTTTGCTTGCAGCAACTACATACTGATGATGATAAAATCGTGAATTTTGTTTACAAATTGTTGTGGAAGACAAAATATATGGCTGTGTTGCACCTATTTAAAAAAAAAATGCTCGGAGATTGCCACGAATGGCTTAAGATTGTGCAATGCCGATTTAAGCTACAATTTGGGTTTTGTGGGCGCTTCAGTTATGTTGGACTTGAGATATCGTTAGGTGAGTTTCGTAGGATTTAGTTAATATGAAGAAAACATAATTTTTAGCTCTATTTTATATCATAATCGTGATTTCTATCTGTCTTATAAATACCAATGAAAAGCTGACTTTGGTGACTTGTTTTTTACTTGTTTGGCTTTTTTTTATTGGTTCGACTTTTTCGTGGCTTCATTTTTTTTTGTAACTTAATGTGAACTGGATACATCATTTTTCATTTACGTCCCTTATCTAGAAGGTGTATAGGTATGGTCATTTGCAATTTCGGAGTTGTCCCCGCCCAAGTATGTGGTGCCAGTTCACAAAAGATTTCATGTCGTTAAAGTTTCTCTAAAGATACAGAGTATCTGCAAACAAGTCTTACATACATCATTCAGTTTTATAGTTATTTAACACTGTCAAATTACATACAAATAGGTTTCCTTGTGCCAGGAAGGTAAGCAGGGGGTTGATGGCTTGGGAGTCTTGGGACCAACCCTCCTACGGAATTCTAATTTTTTTTCCAATGCTGTGGCATTTTTATTCAAATCATTAATCTTTATATCAGCATTTGCGCTCAATTTTTGGCTTTTTGTCCCCTTCCTCGGTCGCTCTGGTGCTTGCGAACAAAGAACGTAGTAATGACGTGCGCGAGTCTTTGGCTCTTGAAAATATACCCAGACGCTTCCTCTCTCCATGTTAAGCTTTGATTGTTCTAAATGTCTCACTGTCATATGCAGCGCAATTGTAACAATAGAAAAATTATTTGGCTTATACTAAGTGTGGTACTAAATACTGACCGCGTCAAAGGCGATATTATGCCCATGGGTCATGAACTTACACCTTGTAATTTCTCCGACAGCGCCGCTTATAGCGCTAAAGATTGTGTCAACTAGGCTAGCACCGCTCTCAATTAATGGGAAGAAATTGAATGTGTAGACATATAAATGTGGCCTCTTTTTTTTCTCGAGCTATCTGAAAATCAGATTCCTTTGGGAGCGTTTACCTTGGAGATATACGAACTAATTACCTATTATTAGGCTAGACTAAATACAGACATATAAAATGAAATAAACACAGATAAAAAAGGCAATAGATTTATTGAACTTACATACTTAGGTGCACAGCAATGGGTCACTTCAAAAGACCATAACAGTGACAACGATGAAAGAATATAAGAATTCTGTCTGAATGGTCCAGATTCTACATTACGAATCCTTCCAAATCTGATTTACGAATTCCTCCTAATCTGACTTACGAATAATATTAAAAAGCACATTTACCCCACTATCAAAACATAGCTTTTCAGTCCTGCGCCATTAGGACTGGCTCACCATTGGCCCTAGAGGACTAAGGATGTAAATCTTTCGTCCAATGAATTCTTTTAACTATTTTTGATGATTTAAGCGTTCACACGGTTTTTTGCCATTTAAACTTTCTTAGAAATATCGTACGTAGCATATTTTTTATTTCTCACTCTCTTAGCGAAATCTTAAGCCTGGATAGTGCTGTTCTCTGTCTGGGGTTACTGCACTTTTTCTCTTTGCTGATTAAGGACTTCATTTTTGAAACTAAGTTTAACTTAATTATAGGAAATCGGAATTATCTTTAGAAAGAAGGAACTTTATTTTGGTATTTTAAATACATCGCATCTTACTCATGGTACACAATCGCGCTTCCTAAGTAAAGAACAATGTTGGCATAACGTATTATTTCCCCCCCTTTAGATCAGGGCACTTGGTATCTAAGGAGTTGTTGTAGAAGCTTCGAAAAGGGCTCATTCGATTAGAAATTGGAGTGGCTAGTGCCCTTTTTAATAGTTGAAAGTGATGGGAAGACAATTAACACCCCTTCGACAACCTATCATTTCCCCAAACACAACCAATCAAAATTTTGAGAAAGCCATTCTATTCAGCGTAGTTGATTTCCAGATAGAAATTATGTTTTTGAGGAGGACACTCCCCAACAGCCCTCAGGGCATGGGTTTTAAGTTATGCCCGGGGGCATATATGATTTTTATAGAAAGCGTTGTCGTAGAAACTTCAAAAAAGACTCATTTGATTGGAAATTAAAAGGGGTAGTGCCCTTTTTAATAGTCAAAAGTGATTGGAGGGCGACTAACCCCCCTCTCACGCCCACTTTTTCCCCAAACACATCGAATAAAAATTTTGAGAGAACCATTTTGTTCAACTTAGTTGAAAGTTCTAGAAATTCGTTTTTTGAGGATGACACCCTCCCTGCAGCACTCAGGACAAGGGTTATAAGTTATGCCCTGGGGGCATAGGACCCTCAGAGCTAATGTTGTAAGGTAGGCCCTGGGGGCATATAAGGTTTTTTATAGAAAATGTTGTTGTAGAAACTTCAAAAAAGGCTCATTCAATTGGAAATTGAAAGGGCTAGTGTCCTTTTTAATAGTCTAGTTCAAACTGATTGGAGGGCAACTAACCTCCCTCTCACGCTCACCCTTTCCCCAAACACATCCAATCAAAATTTTGAGATGGCCACTTTTTCAACGTAGTTGAATGTTCTGGATATTATATCTTTGAGGATGATCAACCCCCCCCACACCCCTCAGGGAAAGGGTTGTATCTTATGCCCTGGGGGCATATAAGGTTCATAATGAGTGTTTTAATAGAAACTTCGAAAATTTTGAAGGTCTAGTGCCATTTTTAATAGTCAAAAGTGATTGAAGGAAAACTAAAACTCATCCCTTAACCACAATTTCCCCAAAAACATCTAATAAAAATTTTGAGATAGCCATTTTGTTCAAAGTAGTTGAAAGGTCCGGAAACTATATTCTTAAGGATGACACTCCCTCCAGAGTCCTCAGCGCAAGGGTTGTAATTTTTGCCCTGGGGGCATATAGGGTTTGATAGAAAGCGTTGTCGCAGAAACTTCAAAAAGGGCTCATTCGATTGGAAATTGAAAGCGCTAGTGCCATATTTAGTAGTCGAAAGTGATTAAATTGTCGAATAGTCGAAAATTTTGAGATAGACATTTTGTTCAACGTAGTTGAAAGTTCTGGAAATTAGGTCTTTGGCAGTGCTGCCGTAGAAACTTCAAAAAGGACTCATCCAACTGGGAATTGAGAGGGCTAGTGCGCTTATTTATAGACAAAAGCGACCGGAGGGCGAATGCTCCCCTCCACACCTATCATTTCCCCAACACTTCTGATCAACATTTTGATATAGCAATTTTGTTGAACTTAGTTGAAAGGTCCGGAAATTATGTTTTTGAGTATGAAAACCCCCAACAGCCCTCAGGGCTAAATGTTGTAAGTTATGCCCTGGGAGCATATAATGTTATATAGGAAATGTTGTCGTAAAAACTTCAAAAAGGGCTCTTTCGATTGGAAACTGAGAGGGCTACTGCCCATTTTAATAGTCGACAGTGATCAGAGGGGGAATCTACCCCCCCCCCCCCAACTCTCATTATTTCCCAAAACATTTCCGGTCGACATTTTGATAAGGCCATTTTGTTCGACGCAGTTGAAAGCTCTGGAAATTATACCCTTTAGGATAACAACCCTCCTTCCATAGCCCTCATGACAAGGGTTGTAAGTTATGGCCTTGGGGCATATAACATGTTTATTGAAAGTTTTGTCGTAGAAGCTTCAAAAAGGGGTCGTTCGATTGGAAATTGAGAGGAATAATGTTTTTTTATTAGTCGAAAGTGACCAGAGGGCAAATTTCTCCCTCCACGCCTTTCATGTCTTCAAACACTTCCAATAAAAATTTTGATATAGCCATTTTTTAAGCCTTTCAGAAAGGTCTGGAATTTATGACTTAGAATATAACAAATCTCCCCAGCCCTCAGGGCAGGGGATGTAAGTTGTGCTTTGGGGTCATATAGGGTTTTTATAGAAAATGCGGTCATATAAACTTCAAAGGAGGTTCATTGGATTGGTAATCAGACGCTCTAGTGCTCATTATAAGGATCAAAGTAATCAGAGGGTAGCTACCCCCTCACCCCTACACACACGTCATACTGTCCTGAAATGCGTCTAATAGAAATTTTGAGATAGCCATTCTAAAGTAGTCTAAATATCATATAACAAGACTTTTGGGGTTGAAACAAACACCAGAGATTAGGGGCAAGGGTTGAAAATTATGCCCAGGGAGTATTAAAGTTTTTTTTATGGAAGGGATGGCTGTTTAACTTCAGAAGAGGCTCAGTTTTTCTCGCTAAAAAGACTCTGTCATTATAAAACGAACAGAAATTAATCAAAAAACTTATTGCACAAAATAAGTTTTTCCAAAAAAAGTAAAGAATTCCATTAAACCAAAATTGAACCAAAAAAGAATCAAATAATCTACCAAGCATACAGCTACCAAAAATCAGTATCAATAAATAAATGAAACCCAAAACAAAGAGAAATCAAAATAAGTCAGACTCAAAACGAGCAGAAATTAATCTGAGTAGGGTTCTAAAAAAATAATTAAGATTTTAAGGAATAAATATAAGCGTATGCATATTAAACTGACAATGCACATTATTTTCAGTAAATTCATTTGAATTTTTTTTTCAGTAAAGTACAAATTATATTCTGGCTTTTAGAAAGCCTAGGGCTTAGAATCCTACTCAGATTAATTTCTGCTCGTTTTGAGTTTTACATATTTTAATTTCTGTTTGTTTAGGTTTCATTTTTTTATTGATACTGATTTGTGGTAGTTGTATGATTGGTAGATTATTTGATTCTATTTTTGTTCATTTTTGGTTTAATGGAGTTCTTTAATTTTTTTCGAAAAACGTATTTTGTGCAAAAAGTTTTTTTTGATTATTTTTATTTATCGAGCAATTGTTAACGATGATAGAAGATGATTGGAAGTTTCACACTTGTTTCCTTTTCTATATCATTTTATTCATTTTGCCTTTTTTTAAATTCTGGCTGTGTATAGAATGAAAACTAAGCTGAAATACTTTTTTGTATTATTAGTTACAAAGGAATTAATAAACAGGGTGCTCGAGAAATAGTTGAATGATCATTTATCATTCTATTAATAAATATTCATTATTATAAGTATTTATTTTTATATTGTTATTTAATTGAGATACGAAATGCACAGAGTTTCTTAAGTATACAAAAATGCTACGTTGAAAATTTCAACTTAGAAATTGTAACATACTTATTAACTTGAGCCTATGGTGAAAACAGGAGTTTCAATTAAACTGATTTCGGTGAAACTGATTTCGGTGAAACTGAAACTGATTTCGGTGAAACTGATATTACAATTTCGGTGAAAACAGGAGTTTCATATTGAGACCTCCTTGGACTACGTTGAATGATTTTCTGCCAGCTGCTCTGCAAATGCGTGCCGCTGAGTTGACCATCTGGGACCAACTTTTTGAAGTCCCCAATAGGTTCAAGATCTGACTTGGCTTGGTAGATTATGGTAGATTATACGAGTATAGAAGATGATAGGAAGTTTCACACTTGTTTCCTATTCTATATCCTTTTATTTATTTTGCATTTTTTTAAATTCTGGCTGTGTATAGAATGAAAACTAAGCTGAAATACTTTTTTGTATTATTAGTTACAAAGGAATTAATAAACAGGGTGCTCGAGAAATAGTTGAATGATCATTTATCATTCTATTAATAAATATTCATTATTATAAGTATTTATTTTTATATTGTTATTTAATTGAGATACGAAATGCACAGAGTTTCTTAAGTATACAAAAATGCTACGTTGAAAATTTCAACTTAGAAATTGTAACATACTTATTAACTTGAGCCTATGGTGAAAACAGGAGTTTCAATTAAACCTGAAACTGATTTCGGTGAAACTGATATTACAATTTCGGTGAAAACAGGAGTTTCATATTGAGACCTCCTTGGACTACGTTGAATGATTTTCTGCCAGCTGCTCTGCAAATGCGTGCCGCTGAGTTGACCATCTGGGACCAACTTTTTGAAGTCCCCAATAGGTTCAAGATCTGACTTGGCTTGGTAGATTATGGTAGATTATACGAGTATAGAAGATGATAGGAAGTTTCACACTTGTTTCCTATTCTATATCCTTTTATTTATTTTGCATTTTTTTAAATTCTGGCTGTGTATAGAATGAAAACTAAGCTGAAATACTTTTTTGTATTATTAGTTACAAAGGAATTAATAAACAGGGTGCTCGAGAAATAGTTGAATGATCATTTATCATTCTATTAATAAATATTCATTATTATAAGTATTTATTTTTATATTGTTATTTAATTGAGATACGAAATGCACAGAGTTTCTTAAGTATACAAAAATGCTACGTTGAAAATTTCAACTTAGAAATTGTAACATACTTATTAAGTTGAGCCTATGGTGGAAAACAGGAGTTTCAATTAAACTGATTTCGGTGAAACTGATTTCGGTGAAACTGAAACTGATTTCGGTGAAACTGATATTACAATTTCGGTGAAAACAGGAGTTTCATATTGAGACCTCCTTGGACTACGTTGAATGATTTTCTGCCAGCTGCTCTGCAAATGCGTGCCGCTGAGTTGACCATCTGGGACCAACTTTTTGAAGTCCCCAATAGGTTCAAGATCTGACTTGGCTTGGTAGATTATGGTAGATTATACGAGTATAGAAGATGATAGGAAGTTTCACACTTGTTTCCTATTCTATATCCTTTTATTTATTTTGCATTTTTTTTAATTCTGGCTGTGTATAGAATGAAAACTAAGCTGAAATACTTTTTTGTATCATTAATTAATAAACAGGGTGCTCAAAAAATAGTTGAATGAGCATTTATTATTCTATTAATAAATATTCGTTATTATAACTATTTATTTTTATATCGATATTCAAGTGAAATACAAAATGCACAGAGTTCCTTAAGTATACAAAAATGCTACGTTGAAAATTTCTATGTAGAAATTGCCACATACTTATTTACTTGCGCCTGTGGTGGATAACAGAGGTTTCACCTTGTCCGGCATTGATGTTCTTTAGAACTCCTTGAACTGCGTTGAATGATTTTCTGCCAGCTGCTCTGCAAATGTGTGTCGCTGAGTTGACCATCTGGGACCAACTTTCTAAAATCCACGATAGGTTCAAGATCTGACTTGGCCAGACTCCGCCAATTCTTCTTCTGTCTTCCTAGGCATCTCTTTAAGGAGCTACTAGACTATATTAATAGTATTTGGTGAGGCTGGTTCTCTGACGGTATCTGTAGTATACGGCTATATTCAATTTTAAAAGGCGTCTTTGAATAGTGAGACCATCATCTCTCTGAATATTGCATATTCGATATAAATCCGCGTTAGAGATACGGTCACGTAGTTATATTATGAAAATGATTCGCAGACAGGTAGTTCTCTAGCATTGAACATGTTTTGCATCCGTATATTGTTGTATATCAGTGTCGAAAAATTTATTGATACAAAGTTGGAAGCCTAGGTATGAGAAAGAGTTGTATTCCTCCAGCCGAACTGGCCTTTTGGGATTAATAGCCATGAATTTGTTTTTTCTTTTCTTACCTTAAAGCCAATTTGGTCTGCCCAGGTTTTCGTATCATCAAAAATGTTTTGGGCATTACTGTGTCTGAGAAGAGGTCATTATCCCACATAAATAAGGTTTTCCATTGAAAGATTCTATCAGATATTACTTTTGGATAAGAAGACAGTGCATTTTCCATCGCCCAATCGAAGTTGTAGTTCAATAGAGTATGAGAGAGGATGCACCCTTGTTTGACTCAAAACTCAACTAGAAAATCATCAGTTTCTTTGCCACAAGCTTGAAATCGGATCACTGACAATATATAGTAGGTGTTCATCACTTCAAAACACTTCAGTGGCTTTCTGTCATTCTTTAGATTTTCCAAATATTGCCGAGAGATAGAGTCAAAGGTGGCAATGAAGTCCAGGAACATGAAGATCAGGAGGAGGCTGTACCTTCAAAAATGCTTGATAATGAGGCAAGGGACAAGGATATCAGAGGCAGCGCAATAGCGCTGCCAAAGTAAAGAACGATGTGGGCACAATCTTAAGTTTCTCAAAGAAGTGAAGAAAAGTTCAAGTTTTCTTTTGAATTTTGCTCCAAGAAGAGAAGAAGTTCCACTTTAATTCTAAATTTTTTTAATGAAAGTGAAGAAACGTTCAAGTTCACTTATGAATTCTCTCAAAGAAGAGAGAAAAAATTACAGTTCAATTCTGAATTTTTCCAAAGAAGAGAAAAAGTTCTACTTCAGTTAGGAATTTTCTCAAAGAATTGAACAAAATTTCAAGTTCTGTTCTGAATTTTTAAATAGAAGGTAGAAAAAGTTAGACTCCGATTCTGAATTTTTCCGCCAAGAAGAAAAAAGTTCCACTTTAATTCTGAATTTTTCCAAAGAAGAGAAAAATATTGAAATTTCCGTTCTGAATTTTTCCGTAGAAGAAAAAAAGATACAGTTCAATTCTGAATTTTTCGAAGAAAGAGAAAAATATTTCTAGTTCTGTTTTAAAATTTTCCGTAAAAGGTAGAAAAAGTTATACTTAGATTCTGAATTTTTCCCAAAGAAGAGAAAAAATCAACTTTAAGTCTGAGTTTTCTCAAAGAAGTGAAGAAAAGTTCAGATTCTTTTCTGAATTTTTCCCCAAGAAGAGAAAAAGTTCCACCTTATATTTTAGTTTTTTCATAGAAGTGAAGAAAAGTTCCAGTTCTCTTCTGAATTTTCTCAAAGAAGATTGAAAAAAAGCTACTGTTCAATTCTTAATTTTTCAAAGAAGTGAAAAAGTTCCGCTTCAGTTCTAAATTTTTTCAAAGAAGAGAACAAAATTTAAAGTTCTGTTCTGAATTTTTCCGTAGAAGGTAGAAAAAGTTACACTTCGATTCTGAATTTTTCCCCCAAAAAGAGAAAGAGTTCCAATATAATTCTGAGTTTGCTGAAAGAAGTGAAGAAAAGTTCACCTTCTCTTCTGAATTTTTTCCCAAGGAGAAAAAAAGTTCCACTTTAATTCTGAGTTTTCTCAAAGAAGCGAACAAAAGTTTAAGTTCTGTTCTGAATTTTCCCAAAGAAAGGAAAAAAGTTACAGTTCAGTTCTGAATGTTTCAAAAAAAGAAGAAAAATTTCCACTTCAGTTTTGAATTTTCTCAAAGAGAAAAATTTCAATTTCTGTTTTGATTTTTTTCTTAGAAGATAGAAAAAGTTATACTTCGATTCTTAATCGAAGAGAGCAAGTTCTATCGTTTCCCTCATAAGGCTGTAATTTCATAGCTTAAAATATATATTACCTTATGAATTTTGACTTTACGCGTATCCCAATACTAAGCAATCCTTATCAAAAGGTATTATTCTATCATTTGCCTCATAGGGCTGTCTTATCGTTTTTTCCCTAAGAAGAGAAAAAGTTCCACTTTAACTCTGAGTTTTTTCAAAGAAGTGAAGAAAATTCAAGTTCCCCTCTAGATTCTCTCAAAAAAGAGAAAAAAGCTACAGTTCAATTCTGAATTTTTCCAAAGAAGAGAAAAAAGTTCCTCTTCAGTTCCAAATTTTCTCTAAGACGAGAAAAAAATTTCAAGTTCTGTTCTAAATTTTTCCGTAAGAGATAGAAAAAGTTATACTTCAGTTCTGAATATTTCCCCAACAATAGAAAAAGTTCCATTTTAATTCTTACTTTTCTCAAAGAAGTGAAGAAAATTTCAGGTTCTCTTCTGAATTTTTTCCCAAAAAGAGAAACATTCCAATTCAACTCTGAATTTTTTCGTAGAAGAGAAAAAAGCTACTGTTCCATTCTGAATTTGTGCAAGGAAGAGAAAAAAATTTCAAGTTCTGTTCTAAATTTATCCGTAAAAGAAAGAAAATGTTATTCTTCGATTCGGAATTTTTACCAAAGAAGAGAAAAATTTCAACTTTAATTCTGAATTTTCTCAAAGAAGTGAAGAAAAATTCAGGTTCCCTTCTGAATTTTTCCCCAAGAAGAGAAAACGTACCACCTTATTTCCGAGTTTTCTCATAGAAGGGAAGGAAAGTTCCAGTTCACTCAAAATTCTGGTTCTGAATTTTTCCGAAGAAGATATGAAAAGTTATACTTCGATTTTAAATTTTTTCCCAAGAAGAGAAAAAAGTTCTACTTCAGTTCTGAATTTTTTCACAGAAGAGAAAAAAAAATTAAAGTTCTTTTCTAAATTTTTCCGTAGAAGATAGAAAAAGCTATACTTCGATTCTGATTTTTTCCCCAAGAAGAGAAAAAGGTTCACTTTAATTCTTAGTGTTCCTAAAGAAGTAAAAAAAGTTCAAGTTCTCTTCTGAATTTTTTTTCCAGGAAGAGAAAAATGTTACAGTTCAATTCTGATTTTTCTAAAGAAGAGAAAAAATTTAAATTTCTGTTCTGAATTTTTCTGTAGAAGAGAAAAAACGTCACAGTTCAACTCTGAATTTTTCGAAGCAAGACAAAACAATTTCAAGTTCTTTTCTAATATTTTCCTTAAAAGATTTTCCTAAGAAGTTATATTTCAATTCGGAATTTTTCCCAAAGAAGAGAAAAAGTTCAACTTTAAGTCCAAGTTTTCTCAAAGAAGTGAAGAAAAGTTCAGGTTCTTTTCTGAATTTTTCCCCAAGAAGAGAAAAAGTTCCACCTCATCTCTTAGTTTTCTCATAGAAGTGAAGAAAAGTTCCAGTTCTCTTCTGAATTTTCTCAAACAAGAGAAAAGAGTCACTATCAATTCTTAATTTTCCAAAGAAGAGAAAAAGTTCCAATTGAGTTCTGAATTTTCTCAAAGAAGAGAAAAAATTTCTAGTTCCGTTCTGAATTTTTCCGTAGAAGATAAAAAAAAGTTATACTTTGATTCTGAATTTTTTCCAAAGAAGAGAGAAAAGTTCCACTTTGATTCTTAGTTTTCTCAACGAAGTGAAGAAAAGTTCAAGTGTTCTTCTGATTTTTTTCCAAAGAAGAGAAAAATTCCACTTTAATTATGAGCTTTGTAGAAGAAGTGAAGAAAAGTTCAAGTTCTATCCTGATTTTGCTCAAAGAAGAGAAATAAAGTTACACTTCAATTCTGAATTTTCTCAAAGAAGAGAATAGCAATTTGCTTTGAAAATTCCGTAGAACATAGAAAAAAGTTATACTTCGATTCTGAATTTCCCCCAAGAAGAGAAAAAATTCCACTTTAATTCTGAATTTTCTCAAAGAAGTGAAGAAAAGTTCAGGTTCTCTTTTGAATTTTTCCCCAAGAAGAGAAAAAAGTTCCACTTTAATTCTGAATTTTATCATAGAAGTCAAGAAATGTTCAAGTTCTCTTCTGAATATTCGTATACAAGAGAAAAAGTTCCTCTTTAATTCTGAATTTTCTCAGAGAAGTGAAGAAAAGTTCAGGTTCTCTTTTGAATTTTTCCCAAAGAAGAGAAAAAGTTCCATCTTAATTCTGAGTTTTATCATAGAAGTGAAGAAAAGTTCCAGTTCTTTTCTGAATTTTCTCAAAGAAGAGAAAGAAAAAGTTACAGTTCAATTCTGAGTTTTTCAAAGAAGAGAAAAAGTTCCACTTCAGTTCTGAATTATTTTACAGAAAAGAAAAAAAATTTAAAGTCCGTATCTAAATTTTTCCGTATAAGAAATAAAAAGTTATGCTTCGATTCTGAATTTTTCCCTAAGAAGAGAAAAAGTTCCCTTTTAATTCCTAGTTTTCTCAAAGAAGGGAAGAAAAGTTCAAGTACTCTTCTTAATATTCGTATACAAGAGAAAAAGTGCCTCTTTAATTCTGAGTTTTCTCGAAGAAGTGAAAAAAATTCAAGTTCTCTTCTGCATTTTTCCCCAAGAAGAGAATAAAGTTACAGTTCAATTCTGAATTTTTCCGAAGAAGAGAAAAAAATTGAAATTTCTTTTCTGAATTTTTTCGTAGAAGAGAAAAAAAGTTACAGCTCAATTCTGAATTTGTCCAAGCAAGAGAAAAATTTTTTCCAGTTCTGTTCTAAATTTTTTGTAAAAGATAGAAAAAGTTATACTTCGATTCTGAATTTTTCACAAAGAAGAGAAAAAGTTCAACTTTAAATCTCAGTTATCTCAAAGAAGTGAATAAAAGTCCAGATTCCTTTTCTGAATTTTTCCCAAAGAAGAGAAAAAGTTCCATCTTAATTCTGAGTTTTATCAAAGAAGTGAAGAAAAGTTCAAGTTCTCTTCTGAATTTTCTCAAAAAAAAGAGAAAAAAAAGTTACAGTTCAATTCTGAATTTTTCAAAGAAGAGAAAAAGTTCCACTTCAGTTCTGAATTATTTTACAGAAGAAAAAAATATTAAAATCCTTATCTAGATTTTCCATAGAAGATAGAAAAAGTTATGCTTCGGTTCTGAATTTTTCCTAAATAAGAGAAAAAGTTCAACTTAAAATCTGAGTTTTTTCAAAGAAGTGAAGAAAAGTTCAGATTCTTTTCTGAGTTTTTCCCCAAGAAGAGAAAAAATTCCACCTTATTTCCTTTTTTTTCTCATAGAAGTGAAGAAAAGTTCCAGTTCTCTTCGAAATTTTCTCAAAGAATAGAAAGAAAAATTTACAGTTCAATTCTGAACTTTTTAAAGAAGAGAAAAAGTTCCACTTTAGTTCTGAATTTTCTCAGAGAAGAGAAAAATTTAAAGTTCTGTTCTGATTTTTTACGTAGAAGACAAAAAGATATACTTCGATTCTGTATTTTTCCCCCCAATAAGAAAAAAAGTTTCACTTTAATTCTTCGTTTTCCGAAAGAAGTGAAGAAAATTTCAAGTTTTCTTTTGAGTTTTTCCCCAAGAAGAGAAAAAAGTTACATTTCCATTCTGAATTTTTCCGAAGAAGAGAAAAAATCGAAATTTCTTTTCTGAATTTTTCCGTAGAAGAGAAAAAAAAAGTTACAGTCAATTCTGAATTTGTCCAAGCAAGAGAAAAAATTCAAGTTCTGTTCTAAATTTTTCCAAAAAGATGGAAAAAGTTATACTTCGGTTCTGAATTTTACCCAAAGAAGAGAAAAAGTTCAACTTTAAATCTGAGTTTTTTCAAAGAAGTGAAGAAAAGTTGAGATTCTTTTCTTAATTTATCGCCAATAAGAGAAAAAGTTCCACCTTATTTCCGTGTTTTCTCATTGAAGTGAAGACAAAATCCAGTTCTCTTCTAAATTTTCTCAAAGAAGAGAAAGAAAAATTTACAGTTCGCTTCTGAACTTTTTAAAAAAGAGAAAAAGTTACAGTTCAGTTCTGAATTTTTTCACAGAAGAGAAAAAAAATAAAGTTCTTTTCAAAATTTTTCCGTAGAAGATAGAAAAAGCTATACTTCGATTCTGATTTTTTCCCCAAGAAGAGAAAAAGGTTCACTTTAATTCTTAGTTTTCTCAAAGAAGTGAAGAAAAGTTCGAGTTCTCTTCTGAATTTTTCCCCAAGAAGAGAAAAAAGTTAAAGTTCAATTCTGAATTTTCCAAAGACGAGAAAAATTGAAATTTCTGTTTTGAATTTTTCCGTAGAAGAGAAAAAAAGTTACCGTTCAATTCTGAATTTGTCCAAGCAAGAGAAAAAATTTTGAGTTCTGTTCTAAAATTTTCCGTAAAAGATAGAAAAAGTTATTCTTCGATTCTAAATTTATCCCAAAGAAGAGTAAAAGTTCAACTTTAAATCTGATTTTTCTCAAAGAAGTGAAGAAAAGTTCAGATTCTTTTCTGAATTTTTCCCCAAGAAGAGAAAAAGTTCCATCTTATTTCCGAGCTTTCTCATAGAAGTGAAGAAAAGTTCCAGTTCTCTTTTGAATTTTCTCAAGGAAGAGGAAGAAAAAGTTACCGTTAAATTCTGAAGTTTTCAAAGAAGAGAAAAGTTCCACTTCAATTCTGAATTTTTTCAAAGAAGAGAAAAAATTTTCAAGTTCTACTCTGAATTTTTCCGTAGAAGATAGAACAAAATTATACCTCGATTCTGGATTTTTTTCCCAAGAAGAGAAAAAGTTCTACTTTAATTCTGAGTTTTCTCAAAGAAATGAAGAAAAATTCAATTGCTCTTCTGAATTTTTCCCCAAGAAGAGAGAAAATTCTACTTTAATTGTGAGTTTTGTCGAAGAAGTGAAGAAAAGTTCAAGTTCTATTCTGAATTTTCTCAAAGAAGAAAAATAAAGTTACACATCAATTCTGAATTTTCTGAAAGAAGAGAATAAAAATTTCAAGCTTTCTTTTGAATTTTTGCATAGAACATATAAAAAAGTTATACTTTGATTCTGAATTTCCCCAAAGAGAAAAAGTTCCACTTTAATTCTGAGTTTTCTCAAAGAAGGGAAGAAAAAATCAAGTTCTCTTCTAAATTTTCTCAAAGAAGAGAGAAAAAGTTCCACTTAAATTCTGAGTTATCTCAAAGAAGTGAAGAAAAATTCAGGTTTTCTTCTGAATTTTTCCCCAAGAAGAGAAAAATTTTCCTCTCTAATTCTAAGTTTTATCATAGAAGTGAAGAAATTCTGAATTTTTCCCAAGAAAAGAAAAATTTCCACTTGAATTCCGATTTTTCTCAAAGAAGTGAAGAAAATATCAAGTTCTTCTCTGATTTTTTCCCCAAGACGACAAAAAGTTCCACATAAATTTTGAGTTTTTTCAAAGAAGTGAAGAAAAGTTCAAGTTCTCTTCTGAATTTTTCCCAAGAAGAGAAAAAGTTCCACTTTAATCCGGAGTTTCTTCAAAGAAGTGAAGAAAAGTTCAAGTTCTCTTCTGAATGTTTACAAAGTAGAGAAAAAAGTTACAGTAGAATTCTGAATTTTTCCAAATAAGAGAAAAAAGTTCCACTGAAGTTCAAAATTTTCTCAGAGAAGAGAAAAAATTTCAAGTTTCGTTCTGATTTTTTTCTTAGAAGAAAAAAATTTTATACTTCGATTCTGAATCGAAGAAAAAGATTTCCACTTTTATTCTGAATTTTGTAAGAACAGTTTGTGATTGTTTAGGATGCATAATAGGCCTCTGAATAGTCTCGGCAAAATCAGATTTATTAAAACCAACTTTACTAAGACCTTAGCAATATTTTACAAAAATCAATAAAGCAATCAATAAAATATTTTAATGAAATAACGACTTTTAGAATATTAACACAACATTATGTTACATACATTATTATACATTATTAATATTATTGAAATACTTTGGACATTTTTAATCTGTTCCATAAAATAATTCATCATGTTCTCTCTTGAGGCTGTAGCTACTCTCTTCTCTGATTTTGTGACTAGTAGAATGATCATTAATCCATTTCGAGTCGTGCACCATTCTTACGGGGGTGTTACCTACAGGTTCGATATACGTTTCATCTTTGGTATTATTGGGTTCATTGACTATATCTGTTCATATGCGCTTTATTTGCCATCAATTCATCTTTATATTCATTAGTGATATTGTCTATCAATACCCTTTCTATTTTACTAGAGATGGCACTGTTTATTCTCACGGTGGATTTAAATAGGTAACAGTTTTGGCATTCAAAGCAGATATCTCTCGTGAAATCAATGCAGCGCTTGGAATTCCTTTTTGCAATTGCTTCCATTTGAGTGCCTATACCAGAACGATGGTAATAGGATATATGAAGGGGTAACGTGCTACCAGAACCATTATCTAGAAGTTGTCCCTCTTCATCAACTATTATTTTTATTTGGGCATTCTATTTGTGATATCATATCTGGATATCTCACTCTCACATTGCCTCTATTATAAGACTTGAATGTTTTCGATATTCCAAAGGAATTTATTTTCTCACTGTCATGACAACGCGCATATACATTTATATCGAGATCCCCATTAATGCTTGTTTCATAGTTCTAACATTTATTCTTGTCAGAATTCAACGCAAAAATGATTTTATCATTTGCACACACTTTCTTCAAATATCTCATTTTTACTTCTTTAAAAATATAATGCAGGTGTTTATCCTTCCAATGTACGAAATTACTGATTTAATAAATACAACAAACTAGGTAGTGTCAATAACCAGCCAAAGAGTACCACTGGGACAGCCGCGTAGTGTCTGAGGAACCAGAAAGTACCATTGAAAACTAACGGGGGGGGGGGCTTATGGTCAATAGTTGTGGGGAAGTTTAGCTACTGTTTACTATATAATTTGTTTTCGACTGTCCTTCGATTCTACTGTTAAAGAACCTTCCCAAAACATCTATGCTCGTCGTACTACTAGATTTCTTTTTAATATCTGTACATTAGGTCATACAGATCAGACTCCTTAGGGAGCGATTTGGAAACGCAAGAAGCCTAATTTTCTGAGAAACACTAACATGAAAAGACGCAAATAAGAAAGTAATGGTTGTATTTATACTCACATGAGTAGTACAAGACTGTATACAGGAAAGTCAATTATATGGGCACTTCTTTCCACTGATACGAAGACTATGCCTTATAGAGCATAGTTAAAATACATCCAAACTTCCAGAAGTTCATAGATTGAGTCTAATGTGAAGTAAGGGTATAATGTTAAACATAGCTCATCACAATTCTTCTGTTACTGCATCAAGACTGGAACTAGATTCCTCATAGACTGAGAAACTGACTGCACAAAGACTGATAATAGGCTGCTAATCGACTGACTCCTTTGATGCTAATCCTGACTAAATATACCTTTCGAATTCCCCTAAGGTCACATTAAGGTTACATTACTCGGGATGCGTCGCCTGCATTCCTTTTGAACTAAGATGCTCATAACTTGACAACTTCAAATTCTACATAATTTATTACTATAAAATTGACTTCTCAGAATTATTCCTGTAAAAAAAGTCTTGTATTCCAATTTTGTATGTCCTACTTTGCATAATTTAGTTTTGCGAAAGTCTTGTAGTCAATATTTTGTCAAGCAATCAATTACAATTTTTTATTTTTTCTACAGAATTTCTCATCGCTTAAAGACAGGTGCATCTTTTTTACTAGTGAAACTTTATTTCTCCATTGGCTACTTTGTTTGCACCTGGGAAACATTGTACAACAATGGTGCCCACAATCTTGTTTAAACCAGGAATTGAAAGACAGTATTTTTTTTTATCAGATTCAAAAACACTTTACAAAACGTTTCCAATATTCTTTTATTATCTTAGTTGGGTAGCGAAATTCTTCTTTAGTTGAAGCAAAAAGAGTCATGCCAGATTATTATCATTTTAACCGTTTTAATTGACACGCAAAATAATTCGTTACATAGCAAAAATCAGGGCTAGGCACTTGCCGTGAAAATTGAAATCAATACATATTTCGTGGCTATCTTAATTAAGCAAACTGCATGATGCGAATGCCGTGTCTTTTAGCTTAGCGTTCTTTCAGAAAATGGAACTGGTATTTTCTTAATTATAAGTTTGAAAGAGGAGTTGACATTTTTCGACCTTTGATTACAGCACATATTTCCTTACCCATTGTTTAGTGACGTCCCCATCATTGTGCCCACTAGGTCTTCTTTCACTTTTTGAATTTCGATTATATTTCGCTATTACAGATTTTATTGATTCAACAATTTAATTTTATGTCGGTTGTAAATTTTACACATTCCTGAATACTTCATGATGTTTATGTTTTCGAAACATTACTTAAAGTCCCTTTACCAAATAGAGTTTCTACTGATTATAACACTACTGATTATATGATTGAATATCTAGATATTGTTTTCCTCCACCTAATACTGAAAATACCTTTACCTGATACGCTAATACTTCTGTATGTCTTAAATATGCTCTTCTTATGTCTAATATTGAAATTATGTCGTCACCTGACATGATAGTAATTCTTCATGAATAAAAGTACGCGTTCCTAATTTCAAATACTGCATTATAGTTCCACCTGACGCTATACCAATTTGGTATGTCATTGAATTCCAACAAGAATTCATTATACTTTCTGCTGGCACTATGCTAATATGACATGTGATTGAATTATAATAATAGCTTGTCTATCTAGGTTGCAACACACACACACACACACACACACACACACACACACACACACACACACACACACACACACACACACTATATATATATATATATATATATATATATATATATATATATATATATATATATATATATATATATATATATATATATATATATATATATATATATATATATATATATATATATATATATATATATATATATATATATTCGAATTAAAAACAACTGGTAAAAAAGCGAATTAACACACATTATTAAAAGGTTTTAACTTGGTTTCTGGGAGTAGCACTGGAAAAATGTCACTTGTTTCTTCTGTGTCTTGGTTTGTTTCTTAATATTTATTAGACTTTATAATAGATACATATACATTCGCACTTACTTCATCATCCATCGTGTCTTTAAAGTACTCACATGCGCTGTCACTTTGTTTTGGCTTCCAATTGATTTTTATCTGAATGGAACAATTGTTTATGGGTTTATCTTCCTGGTTTTCCTTTTTGGCACTTTATAATTGGGAAGAAGAATCTCAAAACATTTACAGGTTGCACTTCCCGTATAAAATTGTTCGTTCTTGGTCTTTCTTATCATATACGATGCTGGTTTCAACTTATTAGAAACCTTAACACTCCTTGCAGGTGGATCGAAACTTAATTTTATAGTCTGTTTCAACATCCGTTCCTTGATTTCTTCTTAAGGGACATAATAGTTGAGGAATTAATCACTGGGAATCCTATGTTAATAGCTGGGTTAGGTTTTCTTCTGGGCACTATATCCTCGGGAAAAATTTAAAACACGTACAGTTTGTGTTTCCCGTCAAAATTGTTCAGGTTTTGTCTTCTTGTCACGGATGATAAGCTGGTTTCTTAAGTAGTTATAAGCAACATACACTTATTTTATAGATGGGTAAAAACTTTATGTTGGTATCTGTTTCAATATACTGTCTTTGATCCTTGGTTAAGGTGCATAATCGTTGAGGGATTGGGATTAATCGCTGGGCTTACTTTCGGTCCTCAGGATTTATTGGTTGGGTCTTTGCCGTCTAAAAACAGTTAATCGACGGATATTATGCAGTTTTAAGACATGCCGGTCGATGGTGTTTTCAAGATAATTGTTGTTATGTGGTTATGGGATATGCTGATCGATGAGATTATTCTGTGAAGAGTTACCTGGTAATAGGTTGTGGTAACTGCGATTATTATCACAACATGGTCTTCCGGGATTTTTCTTGCGAGTACTCTTCGTTGGTTGACGAATGATCAAAGTAGATGCTACTAGGTTGTATCTGTACTGGCTTGTATATACGCAATGATTAACTTCCATTAGGTTACTCCAATCTTTAAAATAGAAATACCTAAGCAGAATCACATGTTCTCTTTAACGAGTAGATTAAAATACATAATAACGATAGTATTTGTTTGACACAACAGTTGTAAGCGATATTATTGGACACAACAGTTGTAAGTGATCACATTGATGCTGTTATATCAACTAACACAATATTAAATTTAAGAGAACTCTTCGCATGCGTCTTGGCATTTTCTTATACTTATTGCAAATATTTTGGATAACTGTCAGACAAATTCTGTAACCTTTAGAAAAAATGACCAAGCTTAGAAAAATTACTAAGTCAAAAAAGACTAATACAACGTTAACTTTGGGCAAAAATCCTAATGTACACTTCAGCGTGCATTGGTGCATTTATTTCGTTCTAAGCGTCCTTTAACGCTTATCTAATTCTACATTAGAGTTTAAAGTATCTAGTTAATTATGAGCTAGCTTACGTGGTTAAATATGAGGTCTTAATTTCCTATACATTTTCGTGCCTTTATTGTTCACGCACCTCTATGCTGTTTAAGAAACGCGAATTGCCGTGTCTTAGTCGCACGGTTGTACGTAAACAATATTTAGAGAGACGGAACTGGACATTTTATGAACGAATGAGGACCTCTATACCCACTCGTTTGATAATGTCCTCCTTTTTACTTTGGCTAAAGCAATTTCTGATGGTTCCGCCTTTAGTTTTTGCATTTCAGACATTTCAATATGATCTTCCTTTTTGTTCTGTCTTCGCAGTCTCAGAATTCTTCCTTGATTTAGAGTCAACAATAACCTTAGGCTTAGGGGAACTAACGAGCTCCATTTACGTAAGCAACAAAATATTCCCCTAGAAATTAACTGAAGATACTCCATATTGGCTTCCCACATATGATAATCCTTGGTCTCTATCGTGGATAGGGGAATCCGTATTTTTCATACATTACGAATATCTTGGGGGTAGTTCCCATGCTTAGGTAAGATTTCATACTTTACGATGTCTTGGGCTGCTGCGTGAACAATGAGGATTGTCATGATATTCGGTTTTCTCATCTTCCTGTTTTATTCTATAATTAATATGTATTAATCTACATTGTAATGCAACCTATTTATATATATTATGCGAGTTTATGCTTTTGCTTTTTTAATATAATTTGGGTTACTATGTAAACAACAAAAATTGTCAGTCAACAACCTATTATATGTTTCCTTTTAGTTCATCTCCTAGTGACGGTCGTTCCCTCCCCATCGTCGAAAAAATGAGAATACAGAGCTCTTTTTTTTTGAGAAGCTCTGAATTCTTACTCGTCCACCGACTGGATCCCTTGATCCGACACACATGAAGGTAATAAGTCACTTGCAGTTGTATTAATGCTGCCTTATAGAATTAGCTTAGCGATGGTTTAGCGATAATATATCCGCCTTTTTTGTACGAGTTGTTTCTCATATGGAGCTGCTCGGCCAAGAATGACGCCGAGTGGGATAATAAAGACCACTGGTCATCAACCCTTGTCCACAAGCTCCCAATGGGAAGAGCATTTTCACTTTGTTTACAGAAATCCCTTTATCACTGTATTATTCTCTTTTTCAGTAATTTATTTTTCACACGGAATCTATCAAACTGGGGATTAAGGCAAATCGAACATCAAACAGAACTTGCCCTAACCGGCAACCGGAAGCTCCCGCTAATGATGGTGCTTCCTTAATTTTTAACTTCCGTAACTCACTTTTATCACTAATCAGTTGATAATATTACTTTGGGGGATATAATACGAGAAATTATTTTTCGCATGGAAACTCTCAGTTTGACTGCTGTGGCTGACAAAATATCAAACACTATCAGCCCCAATTGTTAACTGCAAGTCCCAATTAACGATGGTGCTTGCTTAATCTTTCACTTTTAAATTCACTTAAGTGGCTAATGACAGTGGTTTGGGTCAAGCCTTACGACTCGAAGTCTAGCCGGGGAAAATTTTTATCATTATTCTCCACCAAGCCTCCAGTCAGGAAACCAACACTCCAGTTTCTTTTGATTGGACTTTAGTAGATTCAGTTGAAATTACATGGATAAAGTTTATATCGAAGTATGTTAGGTGAGTCGTTGTGATATCATTTCTTTTCAGTCCGAGAATTTGTTACTTTTGACTACACAATATTAGAGTACATTAGGCACAAGTTCTCGTTCCGCCAAGATTAATTTTTATTTTCCAATTATGGGCTTCCATTGACAGTATTAGCTCTCTTACTGTTTGTAAAAAAGATCTTCAATTTTCTGAACTACGGGTTCTCATTGAGAGTACTAGGCCTCTCACAACTTATGAAGAAAAGGAAAAATTTTTATTTTCCCCAATATGAGCTTTCATCAAAAGTATTAGGTCTCTTAGTACTTATGCTTAACCGAACGTCCATTTCCGCCCATTTTCGGATGAGTGCTAGGATTTGATTTACCAAAAATTAGAAATTGAGAATTTTTTCACACGTATCATGATTAATGTTTCCATTGATTTATTGAATCGCAAGGTTCCATGGTGTAGAGGTTATCATGGTTCTTTGGGTATGAAATTGCTTGTTTTATTTTGTTACTATTTGGCTTTTGATGCAGAAAAGGGTGCCGCATCTTCAATTGTTTTATACGATATCTCTACAAAGAATTAATAATTAAATACAGCCTGTATGCTTAATCGTAAATAATATCATGTATACTAAATGTTGGCATCGAACTTGAGGCGACCGCAATCTGTCTTAGAAATAAGAACAAATGGAAAATTTTAGTTTTAACTATAATCACAACCGTATTCATTTATGCAGTATTGGTAATAGCGGCCACCAAAATAAATTGAAAAGTTAATTATTTCTTATAGTGACCACATCGAAGGATTGAAGTTGGGTTAATTCTAATGAAATGTGCTAAAATATGATAAAAAATATAATACTTTAGTCATAAATATATTGAAAATACAACAGGGAAGTTTGGAATAAAACGTCCGGAGCGCATTTTATCAATTATCTAATTACCTTTATATATTAAATATATAATTAGAGTACACTCGCATGGTTTCGGTTTATTTAGCTCAAGCTAGGATGATTATCTCTATGCTAAGAGCAAACAGACAGAAATTATAATACTAACCGCCTTTCACTTTCTCAAGCCCGCAAACAATTAATACCATTTAGTTCAGGGCTTTAACCTGTTACATTGCTAAAAGAGGTTTATCATATCAACTTGTTTTGCTTCCGTGCCAGAAGAAGGTGCCGCGTGACAGAAAGGGGTCCACAACCTATACTCTTTTTTTTAGATTGACCAGAACATTTGGTAGATCTTTACATTAGCGGGGTATTCAAATAGCTTAGAAACAAACTTACTCTATTCCTTTGGATCAGATTCAGTCATTAGGGTACCAGATGTAGTGCCTAGAATGCTTATAAAATAGATTTCTAAGTGAGGTTGAAGATCTCGGGATAGATGATTAGTTCATGTATACTAAGTACTATTTATCTTTAATCTATATGACCATATATAGCTTTTTATAGATTTTCATAGTAAGTCTCATAGTTATCATAATTTTATAATGACATATAATAGAAACACTCTAATAAGAAAATTTTTGACCGTGCACCAAGTGAACTTAATCATCTTTATTATGCGAAGTTCCTTGAAGAAATTAAATAACAGAACGGCAATTTCACTATAAAACAGGACATTTAGATTTTCTGCTAATTCAATTAAATATCAGTTATTAATTAGAATATAATTAGATATAGTCATGTACAGTTGTTATTCTGTATATATCACAAATGCGATCTAACGACACTTTCCTAACAAACTAGTCTTGACTAAAGCCATTTGTCCAAAAAATCAGAAACCAGTCTGATAGCACATACTTCAAAGAAATGGTGCAGTGGATAATGCATGGGTGATAGACGGCTTTTCCTACAAAATCATTCCTAAATACGCAATTTGACAATTTCTAATTTTCGGTAACAAAAAAAAAAACAAAAAAAAAAACGTTATGATGAACGAAGTTGCTAAAGACGTGTTTTTTTATCACTTTGCTTGGAAAGGTACCAAGGGAACATAGGTGTGAGAGGATACTCACTCTCTTTGAAAAGGTGTAGAGGCCCTGTAGAATAGCATAGGAAGGAACATAAGCCAAGCAAATAGCACAGGAAGGAACATAAGCCAAGCAAATAGCACGGGAAGGAACGTAAGCCAAGCAAATAGCATGGGAAGGAACATAAGCCAAGCAAATAGCACAGGAAGGAACATATGCCAAGCAAATAGCACGGGAAGGAACTTAAGCTAAGCAAATAGCACAGGAAGGAACATAAGCCAAGCAAATTGCACGGGAATGAACGTAAGCCAAGAAAATTGCATGGGAAGGAACATAAGCCAAGCAAATAGCACAAGAAGGAACACAAGCCAAGCAAATAGCACGGGAATGAACGTAAGCCAAGCAAATAGCAAGGGAAGGAACATAAGCCAAGCAAATAGCACAGGAAGGAACATAAGCCAAGCAAGTAGCACAGGAAGGAACATTAGCCAAGCAAATAGCACAGGAAGGAACATAAGCCAATCAAATAGCATGGGAAGGAACGTAAGCCAAGCAAATAGCATGGGAAGGAACATAAGCCAAGCAAATAGCACAGGAAGGAGCATAAGCCAAGCAACTAGCACGGGAAGGAACGTAAGCCAAGCAAATAGCATGGGAAGGAACATAAGCCAAGCAAATAGCACAGGAAGGAACATAAGCCAAGCAAATTCATTATAAGCATTCTACTGATGCTATTGCTGAGACAGACAGGGAAAGCCTGTTTTTAGTCCTACTGACCAAAAGGATATCATCCGCATAAGCTAGATAAGAGATGTTAACGGAATTAAGAATGCAAGTGGATTTGATAGAAGAAAGAACAGATGATACACAAAGTTTCGAAATAAAAGGAGAAAAGACGGCGCCCTGCCGGACCCCACGCCGCATTGGAATTTTGCTTTCGGAGACACTCATGTCCGTTTTAATCCGCAAAAAAGAATTGGAATACCAATATCTAAGAAGAAAAATTACCGAAATATTAAAACCGTGACTAAAAACAGAGAAAATAGCTTGGGAATGGGTAACGGTGTCAAAGGCCTTGGAGAGATCCAAGGCGCAAAAATATAACTCGAACCCATTTTTAGTCGCCTCAGTAAGAACATTCGCCAAAATTCGATGTGCTTGCTGGCAACCTACCCCAGCCGAAAACCCAATCTGGTTTTCAGCGAAGTATGTGGAATAGTTAACTGAAGGGAGGAGAAGATACTCGAAAATTTTACTTATATTGCAAGAAGCCTTTATTGGCCTGTAAGATGCACACACAATCTGAATTTTTCCTTTTTTTAAAATTGAGGTAACTCTTCCGCAGAAAAAAACTTTCAGGCACAAACGAGGTACATGAAGGCATTTGAAAAAGAAGTTGTAGATGTTGGGCAAGAGCTGGACAATCAACCTTTAGGTGTATGGCACTTATGCCATCACCATCAGTAGAACTTGACTTGAGCTTCTTTATAGTTAGTACCACCGAAGATAAATGAACTGGGAGGATCTGGTTCTGGCGGAGTGAGGCAGGAATTGCAGAATTAAGAAGCTTCATAAATGTAGCATGAACGAGATGGTTTACGGTGTTAAAAATCTGATCATAATATTTGCACCAAGCAGCAGGGCTAATTGGGGTACTCGTTGAAAAAGAATCATGAATTTTATCTGAATTTACTACCTTTTTCTACAAATTTTAGGTTTTGCAGATTGTAAATACTTTTTACACTCTAGCTTAGTTTTCTGTTTAAGCTTAAATACTACGCCGTTAAGTCGCTGTCCGCAAGAAACCCATATACGCAGCCAAAATTTGGCTTTATTTTTCATTGTTTGTAGACCAGGGTCCCACGACCATTCAGGTTTCCGCCTATTAAATTTTACACGTTCCTCGGGAACGGCCACTCTTTCGGCTTCCTTCATACATGATATAATACCAAAATAATATTTGTTCAAAAAATTCTTATCATTTACAAATTTAAATCCAACCTGAAGTAGCTTGAAAGGAACTTTTATAGAGACAAAAGAGCTGTAATAGTATAAATATAGAGCGTCCAGTTAGCCTTATTTTATTCCAATTTCGCCTGGCAAACCATCTACGATTCACGCGTGAAATATCTGGAGAATGAGAGATATCAAACGAAAAGGAAATTGGTAGGCAGTCTATATCACTTTCTGTTTCGTGAACAGAAACGATTGAAACCAATATATTTGGAGAAGAAAGAACGTGATGTATATTAGTATGGCTCCCAGAATGATGGATATATGAAAATGAACGATTCTTATCCAGTACCTTAAACTCGGACAAAGACTGGAATTCAATAAATCAGCATTAAAATCCCCAGCGACAACAAATTGGTAACCAAAAAATGATGCACAATCTGCCACTTTTTTCAAAACACTACAAGTCCTGGCAAACTTATTCAGTGACTGAACAGATTTACGATACCAAGGAAAACATACATTAATAAATACCAGATCGGCAATTTGCACGGCCAAGATGCTTTCTACACTGTGGAACAGCATTGCCGTCGCGGATGAAAAAGAAATACGTTTCAAAATACAGGCGAGAGCTCCAGAAGGTCTACCAAATTTAAACCGTGCAGTATTCACAAATGCAACGTCATTCCCACTCTGTTTCAGCTGGTTGGTATTAGCTGATGATAAAAGATGCTCTTAACGACAGACGATATTGTATTTGCAGGAAAATTCGTCAATGATGTGCTCTTTCCTACGCGTTCCGTCTATATTGTATGAAATAACCGAGATCTTTTGCAACATCATTTTTTCACACCGGCTGCAATACGAGATTTGAGCACTGGACACATTAGACTATACGAAGTGTATGACTCGCCGCAGTTCGCACAATAAGAAATGTTAGTACAGGGTGCATCTTTCGAAGAAGAGTGATTGCCTGCTCAGCGCGCACATTTTTCCACTTGACTGTTCCATTTGTTTAGAACGGGATTCAGGGGACCTGTACTTAAAGCAACAACGCGGTACACTTATAAACTCATAACGCTGAAAATCTCGTATCGATTTTACACCATTTTTTTATCGTGCCACTTTTACCAAACGAGTCCGAAAAAAACAGCTTGATAGTTTGGGACGACCAAAATCGACTTGCGTCCTCGACTCCAGGGTGCATTTTGAATTCACTAGCACTAAATGACAGCGGGATTCCTTTTACTATTCTGAGGTACCGCTTCTGCAAAATCTTCGAGCCAGTACCCGAAACAACCAACTTCATAGAATCACAGAAATCAGAGGCTAAAAATTTCTCAATATTCAAAAAAGTTTATCTCTCAACGGCCGAAGCCTAGTAATCGAATCATGACCATTTAGTTGGTCGATAAAGTCCTTACGACTTGTCGGATCACTAATAGACAGTGGCAATCTAGAGACACCAGTAGTACAGTGGCTATCGGCTGGTTTCGAGGGACTGGCTCCAGACCGTGGTAGGGGCGAGAAATGGTTGGAATATGCCTCGAACTGGTTGGAAATTTTCTTTAACTGGACATGCATCTCCTTCACTCTCGAAAAAAGAGCTGAATAAGCTGTGGCTGGTATCGATGGGACTTCATTGGGGCTTATAATACCAAATACTGGGATTTCGAAATCGTTTGTATTACCGTTCTTGATAAAGTCCAGAATATCACCTAGATGGCTCAGTGACGCTTTCGATCCAGTTCGCTTCTGAAATATAGCTTCCTGATATAGTTTGAACCCAAGCCATTTCTTCGCCTTCACAATATCATCAACGTCAAAAAACTCCGCACCAAACTTCTTAATCATCTCATCATCAATTCTTTTCTCAACGTTTTGCTGAACAAAATTCGGTACCGGACAATAATGCAAATTTTATTCATCCCCTCCAAACATGATAAACAGGTATAGCGCGTTCACAATACGTCTTGCTCGTTCAAATGGTAGATGAATATTGAACTAATTAGGGGGAAATCAAATGTGAAAAAATAGTTCATGAACTCGACGAAGTACGGTGGTTAGAATAGGGCCTTCCCATTCCAAAAGAATGGTAAACGCTTTGGAAATTAAGCAAAAGCGCCAGTAACCACTTTAATTCATTCAGTATTTTTCTGGTGGTTTCTTGCGAGAGAAGTAAGGGAAGCATTGAAGGCTGTCTAGCTTGTCCCTGCAATTTAAGAGGCAAGCCCAGCGGGTTCCACGGCTCTATATATATATATATATATATATATATATATATATATATATATATATATATATATATATATATATATATATATATATATATATATATATATATATATATATATATATATATAATATAATATAATATATATTGAAAACCCGTCGTATACAATAAATTTACAATGACAGAGTATACAAAAATACGAAAAGAGGGAACAAAACGATAATAATAACAATAAAAGCAACAACTTCTTAAATAGTATACAAAATAGTACGAAAAGTGGAAACTGAAAGATAGCATACTCAAAGATTACAACAGAAACAACAACTTCTTCGAAAATAGCAATAAAGACAACAACTTTTGAAAGGAGAAAAAAAAAAGAAAAAAAAAGAAATAAAGAAAAAACCCGGGAAACAAAAGGGAAAATTAAATAAGTAACCTTGCCCACTTGCGATTTAAAAGTTCTGGTTTTGATTGTTGCCCGTTAATAAGTGTCTCAACAGCTAGATTTGATTCCGCTAGGTTATATCACTGAATCAAAAAACTATTTTTTGTCCAAGGTGGCAATTTTAGTAGGTACTTTGCAAAACGGAAAAATATAGAGTGGATTTTAAACTTTTCACGTTTTGCCAATAAATTCCAGACAGGGGTTAAATATAATATATGTGGCAGAGCGGTAGCGTTGTAAATACTGGCCAGTAGTGGACGGTTAAATCTCAGAGTGGATTTAACAATCAAAGCATAGGAGCTGGATATTCGCCGTTCAAGATGTGAGATCAGGAGGGAACGGGTATGCTGTAATGAGGAACCTATTGGAAACCCCAGATATGCTATTTTATCAACTGGTTTTACTGAGCAATCACCTAGTGTGATATTAGTAGGAGGGTCATTCTTCCAATTATAAAGCAAAACTTCCGACTTTTGGGAGCTAAATCTCAGACCGACTTTCTCGTAGTGGGACTGCAGACATGAGAATATTTATGAAAGGCGGTTAAGCGTCCGGCTGAGATTCAGCGTGTCATCGGCATAGCATACTAGGGAGATGTCAATGGAACTGAGAATGCATGATGAAGGACAGCTGTCTTGAGGTTCAATAATGTAGTTATTGAAGAAATTAGGTGATAAAACTGCTCCCTGACGGGCACCTTTACGGACTGGTATCAAAGCTGACCGTGGGGCTGGCGGAAGGCCTTTATCGGGAGGGAGCTTGAGTCGCACTCGAAGGTGAGAATAAATATCACGGAAAGCCCGGATGATATATGAGTTCACTCCTCTTTTAGCTGAGTTTAGCAACATAAGCCCATGAATCAATGAATCAAACACTCTCTGCAGGTCTAAGCCCCCGATCGCTAGACTTTTTCCTGATTTTTTTGCAGCCAGGAGTGCATATGCAACGACATGGAGCGCTTCCACACAACCATTACCGCGTTAGAAACAGAATTGTCTTGGTGGACTACAACACAGTTTTTCAAACTCATCTAAGAATAAAGGTTCAAATAACTTGCAGAGAGTGGTAGCAACCGTGATTGGACGGAAAGTGGAGCATTGCATGGTAACTTTTCCTTTTTTAGGAACTGGCGTAAGATTTCCAATTGAGAAAGTGGTTGGGACAATACCCTGAATGAGGATAATCTGCATCAGGAGGGTTACATGACTAATGAGAGCGGGCCCACCACTTTTTAGATGGAGTGCACTGATCCCGTCAATCCCAGAAGATTGTTTAGGTTTTAGGTAAGAGATGGCCCTACATACAGCTCCCTCTGTTACAAGATAATCACTCCGAGGACAACTATCTAAGAAGTCGTCCAACTCAGCTTCGTATCTTTCGTTGAGGGCTGGGTCATGAGGTGAAAATTCTGACCCATAATATGCGTACCATTCAGAATCAGGGATAGCAGATGCGGGTAAAGACTCATCTCTTTTAGAGGAAAGAAAACGCCAAAGGAGAGAAGGATTAATTTTGGCCCGTGTAGATTCGATATCAATCATCTTTTTTCTGTGAGCTTTTAGCTCCTTTGCGAATTTTCTTTTTGTGAGCAGGTGGATTGAATTGACTACCCCCGAACGGGGTCGTCCGCAAGAAACCCAAAGTTGAAGCCAAAATTTAGACTTAGAATGGATATCCACTAACTCTGGATTTTCAGACCAGCCTGGAAGGGTATGATGACGGGGTCTACTTAGAGGGACGGCAGCTTTTTCAGCACAGCGAAGGGCCTGGCCAATTTCTGCGCAATAAAAGTCAACTGATAGTTGTGTTTCCTCCCTTGAAAGAGCAGTTAATCCAGAGAGAAGATGGAAAGGGACACAGATCTTACTAAGGACTCTGGCGGCTTCTTCTTGAAATAAAACAGGGTTAATTTTACGCCAATCACGGCGAGACCTAGGAGGTGTTTTTGAAGTTGTTGCGTTTGTGTATCTGAGCTGTGGCAAGGAATATTGGCTGAGAACTGTATTGGTAAGTGATCAGACAGCTGAAAATCAAGTACAACCTTGACAGGCGAAATCCTGAGATTTGCGGACGCACCGACGTGATCGAGATCTGAGGTTGACATTGAGGTGTGTACATGTTAAAATTTAAATCTTTGCACTTGAGGTCAAACTGGTCTCCAAAAATACTAAGCAACAACGTAGAACGTAAAGACCTAGATAACAGCGGTTCATTCAAGTCGCAATTGAAGTCACCAACTGATATGCATTCAAGGCTTAAGGATCTAATACGGTTAATACACTGGCCGAGTTTATCACTAGAATAAGTAAAAGCACGCTCCGAACGCTCATCATGGTAATTTGTAGGCAAATATACATTAATGAAAACACAGCCCTCAACACGAATCGCCGGAAAATTATAATTGACTTTAAATACGCTAGATCTTATAGTCAAACGAACAAAAGTGGCAATACCACCGGAGGGTCGCCCTTTTCCACTTGGATGCTTCGCTGAAACTGAATATTCCAATACTGAACTATTAAAACTAAGAATACTTTTACTGCGGCTTGTGACGAAATGTTCTTTAAACAGACAACTTCATTTTGCTCAAAAACAACATCTAGTATTGGAATTTTATTCGTGAATGAGCCATGAATGCCACACGATAAATGTTTAACTGCAGAAGCTCCAGATGTCATTTTTTTTGTGGATTACTCTTTGAGAGGCAATTTACATTGTAACACGTGTGACTACCGATTTTACATTCAACGCAGAATGTCGGCTGTCTGCATTGTTCATCTCGCGTAGAACGATGCTCACTTGAGGCACACCTAGAGCATACAGGTTCAGCCGTATACTGGGAAGCGAGATGACCGATTCTGTGACAGTTATAGCATCGTCTTGGCAAGAACTTAAGCGGATAAGCAGGCAGATGCTCGTAGCCAATAATCACCGAAACACTCAGAAATTGTTGGAGCTCACTGAGAGTGTTAAAATGCACTTTGAAAGAACGGGATTTTCCGCACTGTTCAGTCTTCGTACTATTCGGGATTAGATTTTTTAGTCCTTCACAGTTTGTATCCTCAGGGACATTTCGAAGCACAGCTATGTGCAGGGGTTCTCGAACAGTAATTTTGAGATCGGGCTTGGAAGATTTCGCTTTCTCAACCATTTTCGCTGCTGCAGCTTTCGACCTGACCACTAGCTTCCATTCGTTTGCAGATTTGTGAAGTTCACTAATGTCATTTGTATTTTCACAGAAACTGTCTATGAAAGCTTTCCGGTCATTTGGGCCATTGAGCTCCTTGGGGGGATTTTTCAAGACGACAGAATAGGTAGAGTTTCTGGGCTTGGACGTTTCAGGTGCACTACGACTGCTTGTGAAAATACTGGTGGCTGGAGCGGACTGGGTGGCCAAAAAATTATCAAGCTTCCGAGAGAGTTCATTTACTTTGGCAGTAACTGTTGCATTCACCGCATCTCCGATGACCGGAACCGAGCAGGGGTTAAAGATGACAAATTTTGGCATGCTCACATTATTTTTCGCAGCTAAAACTAGAATTTTGCATATTTGAATGATATTGTCTTCATCTTTAGAGTAGGTCACAAGACGATTCATAATATTCAACTCAGTATGAAGGATTCGCTTTGCCTTTATAAAATCTTCATGTGTATAGAAAGCAACACACGCTTTTACGATACACTCCAATTTTATTCCATCTCTTAGTGCTCTTGTTACACAATTCAGTACCGGATTCAAAATAATTTTTTTTCACTTTCAGCCAACGTAGTTCCAAGCGTAATTAGATCTTGAAGTAAAGTCACAAAACAATGACTTGCTCGCTAGGGGGCTTTTTTAAGTTCCCCCACTTTCCAATAAATGCCTTCTATTTATCCAAATGAAATAATTCAATCCAAATGAAAACTCAATCCAATCAAGCAAGGCATCATATGTCTGCACTCTCAATATTATAACATATTCCAAAGTTAATCCGGCTTAAAATTGAACTATTGTATACCGGTCAGATGTCAATGACGAAATATATTTAGTCTCTAATTGATTCCGAAATATAATCCTTTTTTAACACAGATAGCTCTTAACAGGTCAGAGACTGAATAGCAACTGAATAGACTGAATAAGTGATTCCTGGAAGATTCTTGTGAGGTGATCTGCTATTGGTTCTGCAGTTTCTTTTAGTAGCCTGGGATAAATATTATCAGGTCCTGGTGACTTGTTTGGATTCAACTTTTTAAATGTTTAATGACTTCTGTAGATGATACTGTGATGTTCTCTATTGGGGCTTTGAACTATATTGGCCACAAGCAGCTTGGCACTGGTATGAGTTGTTAGCAGTATTACTAGCAGTGAAATCAGCACAAAGGAGAGAGGTTGAGACAAAATTTGAAATTGCAGCAAATATTGCAGCAAGTATATATATATATATATATATATATATATATATATATATATATATATATATATATATATATATATATATATATATATATATATATATATATATATATATATATATATATATATTATATATATTATATATATTATATATATATATATATATATATATATATATATATATATATATATATATATATATATATATATATATATATATATATATATATATATATATATATATATATATATATATATATATATATGTATATATAGGATGTCAGTCAAAAGAAATTTGGGGTAAGATAGGTTCAAGCTGAGAAAGATTACGTGACAAGGTTCTCTGGGTGATTGTGATGTAGGCTGTAAGGGTAATATTTTCATAATTTCGGCTAAGTACTCCTTCTTTTCTTGCATATTTCAATGGTGCATAACTTCTTTTTGTTGCATAAATTTATGTTGATGCGAATTTTGGACTTTAAATCCAAAAAAGTAATTTATAGATGTAAAACCTGTTTTTTTTTTCAGGCTTTGTTTCTGTTGCAGTTGCTTGGATGGGTTTTTCTACCAGTATATATTGCTAGCAAGGTAAACATTTTATATTTATCAACTTCATCATGGATTCATATAGATCAAGGATTTTTTGAATGGAGGAATAAACAAACACTTATTGCATTTGTTTGAATAAACAAATACTTGTTGTTTGATAATTTGAATAAAGAGCTCACAGAAATTCGAGAAAATTTGAAATTTCAGAGGGGGATAGACCCCTCCAAAAGTTTTGCTCGTTTTGAGTTTGACTGGGATATTTATTGTAATTTCTGTTGGTTTTGGGTTTAATTTATTAATTGATGGTGCTTTGTGATAGTTTTAGGCTTGGAAAATTATTTGAATTTATTTTACCCATTTATGGCTTAATGGAGCTCTTTACTTGGTGAAAAGAGGGTTAGTCAGGGGGATGGGAGCTAGTTGCCCTCCATCACTTTTTCCTCTTAAAAGGGAACTAAAACTTTTAATTTCCAACCAAATGAGCCTCCTCTAAAGTTAAACAACCATCTCTTCCATAAAATCCTTACATGCCTTCGAGGCATAGCTTACAACCCTTTTCCCCAGGCTCAGGGGTTTGTTTTAACCCCAAAAGTCTTTGTATATGATATTTGGACTATTTTTAATAAAATGGCTATCTCAAAATATCTATTAGATGCATTTCATGAAAATACGATACATGTTTGTGTGTGTGGAGGGGGGTAGCTGTCCTTCGATCACTTTGACTCTTAAAAAGAGCACTAGAACTTCCGATTATCAATCCAATGAGCGCCCTTCAAAGTTTATCCGACCACGCTTTTTTATAAAAACCTATATGCCCCCAGCAAGGGCGGATCCAGGATTTTTTTTCGGGGGTGGGGGGAGGGGTTTACTAATTTTTTACTTTTTCGGGGGGGGGGGTTACTAATTTTTGACTCAGTTTTCGACTAATTATACTGATTTTTAGCTAGCTTTTACTAATTTTCGACTTATTTTCGACTCGGTCAAAAATTTCGGGGGGAGGGTTCAAACCGGGTAACTCCCCCCTGGATACGGCCTTGGCCCCCAGGGTATAATATATAACCCTTACCCTATGGGTCTTGGGGGGTGTCATCCTCAAAGACATAATTTCCAGACCTTTCAACTACGCTAAACACAATGGCTGTCCCAAAATTTTGATCGGAAGTGTCTGGGGAAATAACTTGCGTGGGGAGGGGGGGGGGTGTATTTACCCTCCAATTAAATTCAACCATTTAAAAGGGCACTAGCCCTTTCAATTTACAATCGAATGAGCCCTTTTTGGTGCTTTTCTTACAACTCCTTCTATACGATGTGCCCTGATCTAAAAAAAAATACATTGTGCCAACATCATTCTTTGCTTAGGTAGCACTAGTGCGCTGCCTATGATAGCCTTTTTCATGGAAATTTCGTTTCCATGTTTTTGGATTTTTCTATTAGACTCTATCATTTTCTATTTTTCTATATACTCCGCGGGGAGAGAGGGGGGGGGGTAATTTATGGAGGGGTATATTCTGGGGAGTAGTAGGGGCTTACTACTTTCTGTGACATACCCTCCCCGGTTTCTGTGACATGCCCTCCTTTTTCCCATAGAATTCCTGGGACATGCCCTCTGACGTCACGCGACACACCTGTTTCTAAGCAACACCCCCGCCCTTGGCAAGAGTTCAAAGGTGAGGTGTTTATTCTATGACACACCCCTTTGTTTTTCTATGATACACCCTCACTGCTTTCTGTGACCGCCCTCCCAGGATTCCTGCCCTGGCAAGATTCCCACCCATTGAGAAACTCGTGTCCTGGCAAGATTTACAGGATTTTAGTTTTATATTATATGATTACTTGGAATGCGGTGGTCCATATAATACACAAGTTTTGATAATATGGGGAGCCCATTGCCCCTGTTTCTATGCAAATCCCCACCCCTGGCAAGATTCCAAGCACATGTTACACCACGCGACACACCCTTGCCTTTAAAGGGTTATTTAAGTGGAGCTAGCAACCCTTCGCACCTACACAGTACAGTCACCTGTTCTATCAAAGGGAACACAGTTGCCCACACTCCATGACACACCCCTCTGAACTATAATGACGTCATACGACTTACTTCATTTCAAACAGACAGGTCTAATATGCTTGACCCTATTTTAGGTAGCCATGCATCAGGAACCCATGGGGGAATCTCCGCTTGTAATTTAACGACACCTGAAACCCCCAAAGCGTTTCTTTTTTCATTAACTTAATGGCGTACACACTTTACGTAAGTTTACGCAATGATTGCGCATCCATCACTGCCAGATAATACGATTTTGACATTTTTCGCCGAAAACCCTCAAGACATTTTCTTTTTCGGCCTTTCATTTTTCGCTCGAAACACCTTTTATTTTTTTCTAGAGTTCTTGACCCTGCAAGGAATCGAAATGTCATTCCTTTCCAATTATACAGCGCCCCAAGCACATTGTCCATGAAATCTTTGCCAATATTTTGTATCTTGAACCAAATTCTAAAAATAAACTATTGCACGACACCTGAGATTCCCCATTTTTTGGCACTCGTTAGAACGGCGTGTTTACTGCCAAATTTGGCACGCACTCGGAAAACATCTATTTCCAGGGGACATTTGCTTTCAAGGTATTTTTGGCAATAAAGGGGTAATGCTTGTTTTAATTATGTAAATATCTAGGTATAAGAGACGCGTCCCAAACAATAAATCTTAAAAACACAGATTTCACCTCAAGTTTGACGCCCAAAATCAACTGAAAGACCTGCATACAGCAATGTGGTATTATGATATCCAATCTTCGGCAAATTATTTCCATGATCTGGGTATAATTGAGACTCCCATTTCTCCTGCTCACCACGTCCGCTCCAAGAAGTATCGCCTTCTCCCAATTAAATCTGAAAGAGCTAGATTCTCAATCAGACACCAGATTCCTCATATTGCAAATAAATTTAATTTAATAGATGTTTCCCTAAGATTCAAGAGCCGATTTTCTTTGAAAAAACATATTTCAAAAATTGTTCTTTGCCTGGATGTTGGGATTGGTGAATTTGGATTTTAGTATGAATTTCGTTGTGGTGTTCTCGCGCTTGGGTGTCCTCCTCTGTTATCTCCTACCATGTGTGTCCTTTTTTTTCATTGTTGATATGCTTTATTTGTTATTTCGGCAATTTTTTTTTTATGTTTTTGGCCGACACATCGAGCCCTGCTCTCAGTCGTCCAGTTTAGAAAATTATTTATTCATGTAATTGTCTGTTAAAGAAATTTGTTCTTCTTCTTAAAAAAAACAAAAGAGTCTAGTTAATGTTTTTTTGGTTATGTTGCTTGATGGTTATGTTGTTTGTTGGTTATGTTGATGTTGTTTGATGATTATGGTTATGTTGTTTGTTGATTATGTTATGTTATGTTGTTTCTTGGTTATATTATGTTGATGTTGTTTGTTGGTTATGTTATATTGTTTTATGTTTGCTGGTTATATTGTTGTTATGTTGTTTGATGTTTGTCGGTTATGTTGATGTTTTTTGGTTATTTTGTTTCTTGGTTATGTTGTTATGTTATGTTTATGTTGTTTGATGGTTATATTGTTTGAAGTTGTTTGATGTTTGTAGGTTATGTTGTTTGTTGATTATGTGATGATTATGTTGTTTCTTGGTTATGTTGTTTGTTGGTTATGTTGATGTTGTTTGATGGTTATTGTTGGTTATGTTATGTTTATGTTCTTTCATTGTTATGTTGTTTCTTGGTTATGTTATGCTTGTTGGTTATGTTGTTGATGGTTATGTTGTTATGTTGATGGTTATGTGATTTGATGTTATGTTATTGTTGGTTATGTTATGTTAATGTTGTTTAATGGATATGTTCTTTCTTGGTTATGTTATGTTGATGTTGTTTGATAGTTATGTTGTTATGTTGATGGTTGTGTGGTATGATGTTATGTTATGTTGTTATGTTATGGTGATGTTGTTTCTTGGTTATGTTATGTTTGATGTTTGTTGGTTATGTTGTCTGATGCTTCATGGTTTTGTTGATGTTTGTTATTTTTGCAGGACATATTTGAAATAAATGATGTTTCTAGACAAAATTCCCAGTTTGTTGAAGTCCCCCGCGATGTGTTTCTAGGCAAAATTCCAAGGTGGCAAAACTGCCCTGCGTTGTTTCTAGGCAAGATTCCCAGGTACTAGAAATCCCCTACGATGCTTTTCCAGACAAAATTTCTGGCTAGCAAAACTCCCCATCGTTGTTTCTAGATAAAATTCACAGGTGGCTAAAATCCTCCGCGATGTTTTTCTAGGCAGAAACATACCTCCCTAAGGCTTACTGAATATAGTCGTGTCACGCTGCAGGAGCCTTCTAATAATAACTTTAGTTATTAACTTCATGATTTCCATTAACTCTCTATTAACATTTTCTATAAAAAATTTTAAAAATTATTTCAAAACATTTTTTTTCAAAAATACAATAATATTAATAACGTGGTTTTCTCACTATTTTTACGTAATGGTTCAAATCATTGTCACTAATATATTTCACAGTTTCCTCTAAAAGTTCTTGTAGTGTACGTATATCTGTAGTCAAGATTATACTTGCTCAAGATTATCCTTAATATAAGCGTATAATTCAATGAAACGAAGAGGGAAAGACAAACTCGTGTGTGTGTAAGAAGGGTCACCAAATTCTAGCTAAAATGTTGAAGAGTTTTCTTCCTGAAATATAGATTAAACCATGATTTCCAGTAACTCTATTAATGTTTTCTATACAATTTAAAAAAAGTAATCCGCAAATGATTTAGACATTAGATAGTTCTGAATGTAACTCCCTAACCCCCCCCCCATCTCCTCCCCATATCAGTGTTACATCAGATTCCTTTTTTAATACTCGACACTGATTGAAGGGCAAGTAACCCCCCTCTCACGCTCATCTTAGGTTCATTTAACATATCATAGCCGTGAGCATGTGGTTAGAACCTAAAGTTTACAGTTAACAAGTTTTATTAGCTCAGTTTTTACGAAAATGGCTCATTTTTGGACCCAAAACTAGGTTTTTTCTAACCAAAGATACACAATTGAATCTGAGAAATGTATTTTGACCATATTTTCTATAATTTTGATACAAAAAAATGTAGTTTATAGTTAAAAAAATTTATTAGTTCAATTTTTACAGAAATGGCTCATTTTTCGATTCAAAACTAGGCTTTTTTCTAGCCAAAGATACACCATTAAATCTGAGAAATGTGTACTGATCATATTTCTTATAATTTCCCCGTAAAAATTGGAGTTTACAGTTAAAAATTTTCTATCATGAACTATTTCTATTGAAATGGCTGATTTTGATCCAAAACTAGACTTCTTCTAACCATTGAATCAGAAAATTGTATTTTCACCATATTTTCTATTATTTCCATGCAAAAATTGGAGTTCACAGTTTAAAAAGTTAAATCAAGAACCATTTTCACCGAAATAACTCTGTTTTGATCCAAAATTAGCCTTTTTCTAGCCAAAGATACACAATTGAATAGAGAAATGTATTCTGACTGTATTTTCTATAATTTTGTTACAAAAATGGAGTTCACAGTTAAAAAAAATATTATTAGTTCAGTTTTTACGGGAATGACTCATTTTAGATCCAAAGCTAGGCTTCGGTTTGGCATATATATCCATGAAACAACATCAATATAACGTAACCAACAATAACATAACATAACATAACATCAAACCACATAACCATAAACATAACAACATAACCATAAAAAAACATAACCAACAAACATAACATAACCAAGAAACAACATAACATAACATTAAACCACATAACCATCAACATAACAACATAAGCATCAACAACATAACCAACAAACATAACATAACTAAGAAAAAATATAACCATGAAACAACAGCAACATAACATGACCAACAATAACCATCAAACAACATTAACATAACCAACAAACAACATAGCCAAGAAACAACAAAATCATCACGTAATCAACAAATAATATAACCTACAAACATCAAACAGCGTCAAACAATATAGCTATCAAACAACATCAAACAACATCAACATAACATAACAACATAACCAAGAAACAGGTTCCATTGTAACTGAACCAACCTATAACTGAACCCCAAGCAACTGAACCCCTGTAAATGAACCACCGTACAACTGAACCACCTTGCAACTGAACCACTGTTCAACGGAACCACCGTGTAATTGAACCACCGTGCACCTGAACCCCCGTGCAACTGTACCCCCGTGCACCTGAACCCTCGTGCTACTGAACCCTTATGCAACTGAACCCCCTTTAACTGAACTCTCGTGCAACTCAACCCCATTTAACTAAACCCCGTGTAACTGAACCACCATGTAACTGAACCACCTTGTAACTAAACCCCCGTGCAAGTGAACCACCGTACATCTGGACCACCATGCAACTGAACCCACATGCAACTGAACCACCGTGTAACTAAACAACCGTGCAACTTAACCAACCTGCAACTGAACCACTGTGCAACTGAACCACCGTGCAACTGAACGCTCGTGCAACTCAACCACCGTACTTACATTGGGTAAAACACAAGTTAGAATCTTTACATGTTCAACCTTGTTGGAAATGTTTGCTTTTTAAGTCTTTATATAAATTACTGTCAAGATGATTTATAAAGATGCTCTGTTTTGTTGTCACAAAAACGAAGAAAATCGGACGTTATCAACTCTCAAATCAAGATTTATTTCTCTTTTTTATGTCTGTAAATTGGGGTTCCCTTCACCCTGCCATTTCTACGGGTCTAAGCACTCACCCCCCCTCCCCCGCGGAAAATTTCCCCTCCTCCACCCACGGAAACCTCATCACCTGGAAAATAACCCCCTCGCGAAATTATGGTTTTCAAAATTTAAAAATCTTCTTTGAGTCGTGTTATTTTTTAGTTTAATTGAGAAGTTCTAAGGGAAATGGTTAAATAGGAATTTATGTGTAAATCTCTCCCCCCCCTCCGTTCAAATACTTAATTCTCATGAAAGATACTCCAGAGATCCCCCTCACAAAAAATTTCTTTATGTTTCCCCATGACAAACACTATCTGTAAGCAATATACAAATCAAAAAACTTGAAAAGGAACTGAAACTTCTGCAATGGTGTTATCTGACAGTTTTGTAGCTAAGAAGAGAGGGAGATACCTCAAAGGGTGCATTTTAATGTTAAAACATCTCAGCTCTCATTGAACCTTCAAATAAATACAGAATTAGCTCTAAGGCAGAGACGACAGGAGGATGGAGGTTGAAATTGTTTGATAATCCCCAGACATTCCTAGTTGTTTTTTATAAGCCGAAAGTAATTGGAGACTAACCAACTGCAAGAGGTTTTTTTTTGGGGGGGGGGGGAGATTTTCTTCGGGTAGGTAATTTCTGGGAGAGGGGTATTTTCCGTGAGGTGTTATTTTCCGTGAGGTGTTATTTTCCACGGGGTATTTTCCTTAATGGATGTTTTTTTTTGTGTGTGTGTGTGTGGGAGGGGGGGGGGGTTAAACGGCGGCTCTCACCGTTCACATATAGTAATTTTTTTTACCACTTTGGTTATTTTGTTGTTTTCATTTTGTGGTATTTTCTACGCTCGTAGTTGTTTATCGTTTGGTTTGAAAAAGGTTAATTACCTGCTTCGGTAAAGTGGTTCAGTTGCACGATGGTTCAGTTACATAAGGGTTCAGTTGCACGGTGTTTCAGTCACACGGTGGTTCAGTTACACGGTAGTTCGGTTGCAAGGTGGTTCAGTCCCACGGTGGTTCAGTTGCAGGGGGGTTCAGTTGCACGTTGGTTCCGTTGCACGGTGGTTCAGTTGCACGGGGGTTAAGTTGCACGGGGGTTTAGTTACATGGGTGTTCAGTTAAATGGGGTTCAGTTGCCCGTTGGTTCAGTTACACGAGGGTTCAGTTGCAAGGGGGTTTGGCTATGCGGGGGTTCAGTTGCACGGCGGTTCAGTTACACGGTGGTTTACATACACGGTAGTTCAGTTACAGGGGTTTAGTTGCTTGTGGTTCAGTTACACGGTGGTTTAGTTACACGCACACCCCAAGAAACAACATAACCAAAAAACATCAACATAACCAACAAATATCAGACAACATAACATAACAACATTACCAGCAAACATAGAAAACATCAAACAACATAACATAACCAAGAAACAACATCAACATAACATAACGATCAAACAACATTAACATAACATAACCAACAAACAACATAATCATAACCATAAAAAACATCAACATAGCCAACAAACAACATAACTATCAAACAACATAACCAAAAAAAATCAACTAGACTTTTTCGGTTATGGGCGTCAAACTTGAGGTGAAATCCGTGTTTTTAAGATTTATTGTTTGGGACGCGTCTCTCATACCTAGATGTTTACATAATTTAATCACGCATTTCCCCTTTATTGCTAAAAACACCTTGAAAGCAAATGTCCCAAATAGCAAGTGCGTGCCAAATTTGACAGTAAACACGCCGTTCTAACGAGTCCCAAAAAATGGGGAATCTCAGGTGTCATGCAATAGTTTATTTTTAGAATTTGGTTCAAGATACAAAATATTTTCAAAGGTTTCATGGAGGACTTGCTTGGGGCGCTGTACCATTGAAAGAGAATAACCTATCGAGTCCTAGCGGGGTCAAAAACTGTAGAAAAAAAAGGTGTTTCCAGCTAGAAATGAAAGGCTGAAAAAGAAAATGTCTTGAGGGTTTTCGCCAAAAAATTTCAAAATCGTATTATCTGGCAGTGATGCACAATCATTACGTAAACTTACGTAAAGTGAAAGTAGTGAGGGTGTGTCACAGAAAAACAAAGGGGTGTGTCATAGAATAAACACCTGACCTAACCTTTGAACTCTTACCAAGGGCGGGGTCGTTGCCTAGAAACAGGTGTGTCGCGTGACGTCAGAGGGCAAGTCACAGGAATTCTATGGGAAAAAGGAGGGCATGTCACAGAAAGTATTAAGCCCTCGCTACTCTGGGAGGAATTTTTCACGGGGGTATTTTACGCGGGGTTTTTTCTTGGGGGTATTTTGTGTGTGTGGGGGGGTATTTTCCGAGGGGAGAGGTATTTTTTGGGAGGTATTTTCTGTGAGGGTTTTTTTGGGGGTATTACAGGGGGGAATGGGTAAAAGCTGGCCATCCTTTTACTATATTGATGGATTTACTTATGCCGTTATTATTGGAGGCAATTACTAGACTTGTATGAAGTGGCTCTGGGGGAAAAACTTAACCCATTGGAGCCTTATGGTCCTTTAATATAGGCAAAATACCATCAGTTAACCTTTAAGGTCCTTGTTAGCGATGATTCTCATATAACTTTCCTCCTTTTGTGTTTCTTTTTAATTTGTCCCTTTTTGAAAAAACAGTCTCCTCGACGAAGATTCCTGCTTACTTACCTGAATATGCGGTCAAAAACTTTAAGGCACACTAGGCAATAAATTAGTTATTTAAACCGTGAAGCGGGCGACGGCTTCATAGTAATAAGGCAATGATGGCTCTATTTTTGTGTGTCCTATAATGAACTTTTTGTAGCGGCAAATAGCAAAAGACAAGGTTTCAGTCAAACAAATTTTGCTAAGTTTTTGGAACAGATGCAATTAAGCATGTGATCCCTAATTGTACGCCTACGATTGTGGCCTTGTTTCTAAATAAGTGTATCCATATATTCAAGTTATAAGTGGAAAGTAAGAATTTGCTCACCGGCTGCAGATTCAATATTCTGGCCTTCAGCACCGCCACGACAGCGACTCACCGTTCCTGTCGTGTTATAGAGCATTCCTGAAAATATTATCATGCGTAACCGGAAGGATCAGCGTCTGTTTGTACAGAAAATTGATTGCACAAGTAAATTGAAACATATAGTTAGTTGGAAAAATGAACTGGTCATTCATTTGATTTCTAAAGCTGAAACTGTAGCCGAATAAAATTCAAATTTAAAACCGAACTATAGCGAGAGCAAAATGCAGAATAAGTATGATATTTTCAATAAAAATAAGCAGTTGACCTACAATGTGAAAAAAAAGATGCCGTTTAGACAGAATGCTGTAGTAGCTGCCACTTTTCTTGATTCTCAAGGAAGGAATGTCATCCTCATACAGGGCAAAACTTACAACCCCTGCCCTGAGGGCTGGGGAATTTGTTATCCTCAAAGACATAATTTCCAGATCTTTCTGATAAGCTTAACAAAATGGCTATATCGAAATTTTGATTGGAAGTGTTTGACGAAATGATAGGCGTGGAGGGGGATATTTGCCCTCTGATCACTTTTGACTAATAAAAAAGGCACTAATCCTCTCGATTTCCAATAAAATGAGCCCTTTTTGATGCTTCTACGACAAAAATTTCTATAAAAACGTTGAATGTCCCAAAGGCATAACTTCCGATCCTTGTCCTGAGGGCTATAAAGGAAGGAATGTCATCCTCAAAGACATAATTTCCAGACCTTTAAACTACGTTCAACAAAATGGCCATATCAAAAGCGTTGATCGGAAATGTTTTGGGAAATGATGGGCGTGGGGTGGGGATTCTACTCCTGAGTACTTTCTACTAATCAAAGGGCAATAGCCCACTCAATTTCTAATCGAAAGAACCCTTTTTTAAGTTTTTAAGTTATACTTATAAATGACATTTTGTACCCCCAGGGCATAATTTACAACCTTAGCCCTGAGGGCTTTGGGGGGTTGTCATACTCAAAAACATAATTTTCGTACCCTTCAACTACGTTAAACAAAATTGCTATATGAAAATGCTGATCGGAAGTGTTTGGAGAAAAGATGGATATGGGGGGGGGGGTCACCCTTCGATCGCTTTTCACTATTAATAAGGGTACTAGCCCTCTCAATTCCAAATAATAAAAACTTACATGCCCCCATAGCATAACTTACAACCCTTGCACTGAGGGTTGTGGGAGGATTGTCATCATCAAAGACGAAATTTCCAGAACTTGAAACTACGTTAAACAAAATGACCATCTCAAAATTTTGATTGAATGTATTTGGGGAAATGGTGGGTTGAGAGGGGGATTAGTTGCCCATCAATTATTTTCTACTATTAAAAGGGTGCTAGCCCTTTCAGTTTCCAATTGAATGAGCCCTTTTTCAAATTTCTACAATCACACTCTCTACAAAAATCTCATATATGCCCCCAGGACAAAACTTATAGCCCTTACCCTGAGGGCTGTGGAGGGGGGGGGAGGGCTCTAATCTTCAAAGACCTAATTTCAAAAATTTCAACTACGTTAAAAAAAATGGCTATCTTAAAATTTTGATTGGATGTGTTTGGGGAAATGGTGTGCGTGAAAAGGGGGTTTGTTGCCCTCCAGTCACTTTCGACCATTTAAAAGGGCATAAGCCCTTTGAATTACCAATCAAATTAGCCCTTTTTCAAGTTTTTATGACAAAGTTTTCAATAATAACCTCATATGCCCCCAGGGCATAAATTACAACCTTAGCCCTGAGGGCTCTGGGGGCAGTGTCATCCTCAAAGACCTAATTTTCAGAACTTACAACTACGTTGAACAAAATGTCTATCTGAAAATTTTGATTGGATGTGTTTGGGGAAAAGATGAGCGCGAGAGGGGGATGGTTACCAACCAATCACCTTTGCCTATTAAAAAGGGCACTATCCCTTTCCATTTCCAATTGAATGAGCCTCTTTTGAAGTGTCTACGACAACGCTATCTATAAAACCCTTATATTCCCCCAGGGCATAACTTACAACCTTTTCCCTGGGGGCTCTCAGGGGTTTGTCATCCTCAAATGCATAATTTGCAGAACTTTCAACTACGTTGAACAAAAGGGCTATCTCTAAACTTTGATTGAAAGTGTTTGGGGAAACGGTAGGCGTGAGAGGGGTTTAGTTGCTCTCCATTCACTTTCGACTATTAAAAAGGCACTAGCCCTTTCAACTTCCAATAAAATAAGCTCTTTTCGAAGTATCTAAGAGAAAATTTTCTATAAAAACCATAAATGCCCCTAGGGCATAAATTACAACCCTTGCCCTGAGGGTTGTGGGCAGGGGGGTTGTCACCCTCAAAGACCTAAAGTCCAGAACTTTCAACTACGTTGAACAAAATCAATATCTCAAAATTTTTATTGGATGTGTTTCGGGAAATGGTGGGCGTGAGAAGGGGTTTATTTATTCTTCAATAACTTTCAACCATTAAAAAGGGCTCTAGCCCTTTCAATTTCCAATCGAATGGGCCCTTTTTGAAGTTATTACGATAAATCCTTCTACAAAAATGTTATATGCCCCCAGGGCATAACTTACAACCCTTGCCCTGAGGGCTGGGGGGGGGGGTATCACCCTAAAAGATCTAATTTCTAGAACGTTCAAATACGTTGAAAAAATGGCTATCTCAAAATTTTGATTGTATGTGTCTGGGGAAATCGTGGGTGTGAGAGTTGCCCTCCAATTACTTTCGACTATTAAAAAGGGTACTATCCATTTCAATTTCCAACGAATAAGCCCTTTTGAAGTTTCTACGACAACGCTTTCTATAAAAACCTTATATGCCCCAAGGGCATAACTTACAACCCTTGCCCCGAGGGTTGGGGGGGGGGGGTTGTCATCATTAAAGACCTAATTTCCAAGACTTTCAATTACGTTGAATAAAATGACTATCCTAAAATTTAGATCGGATGTGTTTGGGGAAAAGGTGGGTGTGAGAGGGGGGTTAGGTTGCCCTCCAGATCGCTTTTGACTATTAAAAAGAGGACTGGCCCTTTGAATTTCGAATCGAACGAGCCCTTTTTGACGTTTCTACTACAAAGCCTTCAATAAAAACCGTATATGCCCCTAGGGCATAACTTATAACCCTTGCCCTGAAGACTGTGGGGGGAGTTTGCTGCTCAGAGATATAATTTCAAAAACTTTGAACTGCATCATAGGCAGCGCAATAGCACTGCCTAAGTAAAGAACGATGTTGGCACAATGTATTATTATTTTTTTTCTTGGTCTTAGAGCAAGGCACTTCGTATCGAAGGAGTTGTCGTAGAAACTTCGAAAAGGGCTCATCCGATTGGAAATTGGAGTGGCTTGTGCCCTTTTTATTAAGTGATTGGAAGGCAGCGAACACCCCTTCCACGCCCACCATTTCCCGAAAGCCATTTTGCTCAGTGTAGTTGATTTCCAGATAGAAAATATGTTTTGAGGAGGAGACTCCCCCACAGCCCTCAGGGCAAAGGCTGTTATAGAAAGCGGCAAAAGTTATGCCCTGGGGGCATATTAGGTTTTTATAGAAAGTTTTGTCGTAGAAACTTCAAAAAAGGGTCTTTCGATTGGAAGTTCAAAGGGCTAATGCCCTTTTTAATAGTCGAAAGTGATTGGAGTGCAACTAACCCCCCTCTCACGCCCTCTGGGCAAGGGATGTAAGTTATTCGCTGGGGGCATATAAGGTTTCTTATAGAAAGTGTTTTCGTAGAAACTACAAAAAGGGCTCATTTGATGGAAATTGAAATGGCTAGTGCCCTTTTTAATAGTCAAAAGTGATTGGAAGGCATCTAACACCCCTTCCACGCCCACAATATATCCAAACACATTCAATCAAAATTTTGAGATAGCCATTTTGTTCAAAGTAGTTAAAAGGTCTGGAAATTATATCTTTGAGGATGACAATGCCCCCACAGCCCTCAGGGTATGGGTTTTAAGTTATGCCATGAGGGTAAATAAGGTTTTTATCAAAAGCTTTGTCGTTGAAACTTGAAAAAGGGCTCATTCGATTGGAAATTCAAAGGGCTAGTACCCATTCTAGTAGTCAAAAGCGATTTGAGGGCAACTAACCCCCTGTCACATCCACCTTTTCCCCAAACACATCCAATCAACATTTTTAGACAGCGATTTTGTTCAACGTAGTTAAAAGTCTTAGAGGATGATAACCCCCTCAGAGCCCTCGGGGCAAGGGTTGTAAGTTATTCCCTGTGGGTATATAAGGTTTTTATAGACAGCAATGTTGTAGAAACTTCAAAAAAGGCTCATTCTATTGGATGCCTAGCTAGCTGAGGAGAAAGAATAAACAGAAAAAAAATGCTGTCGATGCTCACGATATTGTTCATTGAAAACATGCGTTCGTTCGTTTGTTCGTCATTTTTTTTTTTTTTTGTTATGTTGTGAAACTTAATTCTTTTCACAATGTTATCCTGAAGTATTAAGACCAAGCAGGATCTGGTCATTCTTGAGTTCCTCACTGAGACAGTAACTCAGTGATGAACCCAAGTTCAAATTCTAATACAAATTCTATATATAGTTACTGCAGCCCGTTACCAGAAAGTGGTTTGAACTCACCTCTTTCCTGTTATTTACTCCATCCTTTTGAATTTGAAAGCAAGTGTCAGAACCAACATGCTACATTAACCGATATTATAAAATAAAACATAAAGTATATAATTATTATGGAAATCAAAGAACAACGGAATCCTAGATAACTTTTGTTGAAAACAGCACAACATAAAGTACCGCGTTATAAAATAATGTTTATTTCTATAAACATTCTATAAAGGAATGGCTCATTCCTTTAGAATGAGCCATTAAAAAGCTCTCTATGATTTTCCAGTGCCTAGCAAGCTGAGGAGAAAGAATAAACAGAAGAAAAAATGCTGTCGATGCTCACGATATTGTTCATTTAAAACATTCGTTCGTTCGTTCGTTCGTCATTTTTTTTTTTTTTTTTTCTTGTTATGTTGTGAACTTAATTCTTTTCACAATGTTATCCTGAAGTATTAAGACCAAGCAGGATCTGGTCATTATTTAGTTCCTCACTGAGACAGTAACTCAGTGATGAACCCAAGTTCAAATTCTAATACAAATTCTATATATAGTTACTGCAGCCCGTTACCAGAAAGTGGTTTGAACTCACCTCTTTCCTGTTCTTTACTCCATCCTTTCGAATTTGAAAGCAAGTGTCAGAACCAACATGCTACAGTAACCGATATTATAAAATAAAACATAAAATATATGATTATTATGGAAATCAAAGAACAACGGAATCCTAGATAACTTTTGTTGAAAACAGCACAACATAAAGTACCGCGTTATAAAATAATGTTTATTTCTATAAGAAACTTGTTTATTATAATGGCTTCACAAGCACGAAAGAAGAAACTTTTGTGCGAAGGAGAAGGAAATATTTTAATACTATAGCCAATAGCAACTTGGATGATTATGACGTCATTCATCAAGCTTGTACATGAAAATACGTTTTTTTTTGTAAAATTTCGTTTGAAAAACTATGTTTTTATTATTATTCGAAAACGCATAAGATGTAGCAATTTCCTTTACAATGAGCCATTAAAAAGCTCTCTATGATTTTCCAGTGCCCAACTAGCTGAGGAGAAAGAATAAACAGAAAAAAAAAGATGCTGTCAATGCTCACGATATTCTGCATCGAAAACTTTCGTTCGTTCGTTCGTCCTTTTTTTTTCTTGTTATGTTGCGAACTTAATTCTTTTCGCAATGTTATCCTGAAGTATTAAGATCAAGCAGGATCTGGTCACCTTTGATTCCCTCATTGAGACAGTAACTGATTCTACTTTAAAAACTATATTATTTTTCATTACAAAAGTGTTTTAAGTTTGAATCGAATATTTATTGTAATTTCTGTTCGTTTTGGGTTTCATTTATTTTTATTATAAAGAACAAACTATTGCCTATACTAGCTTGTATAGGTCACTTAACTATAAGATAGGCTTGTACACTTATATTTAAAGTCAATATATTGAAAATCACCTCCAACGGGTAATCGAAACCCGGTCACCCTCTCTTCACGTTATTCGCAAGACGCTCTAACCCACTGAACGAAAAACCCTTAGTATAATAAATGATTGTTATGATTTATGATGACTAATAACAAATTTAGATTTTTCGCTTTTCTTCGCAGCACCTCGCTGAACACAAATTAGGATATTTAAAGGACAGAGATAGAGACATTGAACTGTGGAAAAAAGAGGGAAATTTTAATTATTACTTATGTATTATCCTGATCAGACTCTGAAAGTTTCCTTCGCTAGATCTGAGTGAACCGTTTTTCTCTCTCATCGGTTATAATTAGGTTATTCTTTTTTTTTACAATAAAGAACGAACTCTAACCTATAATGCTAACTGAAAGGTGTGTATGGGTGTGTGGAACAGTTTTATAATATACAGCAGACTCAAGCCCAAAGGACCTGAACCCTGTGGCTGTTTTAAATTTTAAATTTAAAAGATATGCTTTAAATTCAATCCATTAAAAGTTCTCACCCTGGCGGGGAATTGGACCCCGGGTTTCCACGTGACAAGAGAGTATGGTTTCAATTGTACCATCAGAGACTTTTGTAATAAAAGTCACATATAAGACATGATAATAAATTCGTTAATACACTAAAGTTATATAAGGGATTGGTTGTGTTAATTACAAATGGGGATTATGTAAGTATCGGTATTAGAGCTGTAGAGATGGCTGAAACCTAGTAAAGAAGAAAGCATTGCACATTTTGGGCTTAGTATTTTTACAATAATTGTATAAAAGCTCGATCTAGTTCATTAAAACTAGAGAATATATAATTTTCATCGGTATCATGATTGTAGAGATAGCTGAAACCTAGTAAAGAACGAACCATGGCATAGTAACTAAGAACTTTTCTAAGAATAGAAACTTTTCTAAGGGCTGTGGCTCGTCCTTTACTAGGTTGCATTTACGTGGTAACGAACTGTATAGGAAAAGCAAATCGTATCAATAGTAACTGAAACTCCAAAAGACGGAAAAAATTCAAATTTTTATTTTACTCCTTATTATATTATAAGCATATGTCTTAGAGACAAAGCTAATGTATCTACATCAATTTTCCTTCGACACGTGAATTGCACTTGCCAACCTTCGGTCAGAAACTGCAGGTTTACCAACTACGTCATCGCAAGGTATTATTGACAATAATTCTGCTATAATTTTATTTAATTTACCTTAATTTAATTTATATAATGCGTTTTGTAATAATAATAAAAAAAATTAGTTTTTCAAATGGAATTTAAAAAAAAACGCATTTTCATGTACAAGCTTGATGAATGACGTCATAATCATCCAAGTTGCTATGGGCTATAGTATTAAAATATTTTCTTCTCCTTCGCACGAAAGTTTCTTCTTTCGTGCTCGTGAAACCATTATAATAAACAAGTTTCTTATGGAAATACACATTATTTTATAACGCGGTACTTTATGTTGTGCTGTTTGCAGCAAAAGTTCTCCAGGGTTCCGTTGTTCTTCGATTTCCATAATTATCATATGCTTTATAATTCATTTTAAAATAATGGTTATTGTAGCATGCTGGTTTTGACACTAGCTTTCAAATTCGAAAGGAAGGAGTAAAGAAGATGAAAGATGTCAATTCAAACCACTTTCTTGTAAGGGGCAGCAGTAACTAAAGATAGAATTTGTATTAGAATTAGAACTTGGGTTTAAATAATTTTGCAGTTTACATAATAACTTTAGTGATTCTGGATTGAAAAGTAAAATTTAAAAAAAAATGCCATTTTTGTATTAAAATACACATTAAATTCCGCGTCGGGTAGTTAGTACCTGACAAAAAATAAAACTAATTTAAAAATTTCAAGATATTTTTCTAGTTTGAATTGAAAGATTCAAAGTAATGCCCGGATACCATAAACATTTTTGCAGTTTTACTTTAGCGATCCTAAACTGAGAACAAAAAAATAAAATTTCTTGTCGAAAGAAAAACGTGCATAAATATTGCCAAAAGTGTGAAGCCCAAAACACTGCCGAAAGTGTGAAAGCGTGAATTGCCAAAAGTGTGAGGCTTAGTAGACAATCGGTGTTAGAAATCGGACTTGCTTCAAAAATCAAATATCTTTGAAAAGACTGCACCATGAAAAGACATTAAAAATGCAGTTTTTCTTTGTAAAAAGTGATTCAATTAAAAAAAATTAGTTAAAAAAAGTACTAGAACCTCTAATTTCCGTTCGAATGAGCGCTCTTTCGAAATTATAGGACCATTGTGTCGATACGATCACCCCTGGGATGAAATTTATATACCTAAAATCAAAATAAAAATTCTATTCTTTTGATGTATCTATTGATACCAAAATTCCGTTTTTTAGAATTTCGGTTACTATTGAGACGCGTCGCTCTACCTTTACCACGAACAAAAGTTTCTTCTTTCTTGCTTGTGAAACCATTATAATAAACAAGTTTCTTATGGAAATAAACATTATTTTATAACGCGGTGCTTTATGCTGGTTGCAACAAAAGCTATCCAGGGTTCCGATGTTCTTCGATTTTAATAATAATCATATGATTTATAATTCATTTTATAGTAATGGTTACTGTAGCATGCTGGATCTGACACTTACTTTCAAATTCGAAAGGAAGGAGTAAAGAAGAGGAAAGATGTCAGTTCAAACCACTTTCTGGTAACGTGTTGTAGTAACTATAGATATAATTTGTATTAGAATTTGAACTTGAGTTCATCACTGAGTTACTGTGTCAGTGAGTATCTCAAGGGTGACCAGATCCTGCTTGGTCTTACTTCAGGATAGAAAAAATTAAGTTCGCAACATAACAAGAAAAGAAAACAAAAAAAAATGTCGAACGAACGAACGAACGAATGTTTTCGATGCAGAATATCGCGAGGATCGACAGCATCTTTTTTTTCTGTTTATTCTTTCTCCTCAGCTAGCTGGGCACTGGATAATCATAGAGAGCTTTTTAATAGTTCGTTATAATGGAAATTGCTACATATAATGCGTTTTGTAATAATAATAATAACAAAATAGTTTTTCAAATGGAATTTTACACAAAAAAAACTCAATTTCATGTACAACCTTGATGAATGACGTCATAATCATATGGACTATAGTATTAAAATATTTCCTTCTCCTTCGCACGAAAGTTTCTTCTTTCGTGCTTGTGAAACCATTATAATAAATAAGTTTCTTATGGAAATAAATATTATTTAAATCACTTTTTGAATACCAGGTGCCTAACAAAAAATAAAACTAATTTTAAAATTTTAAGGTATTTTTCTATTTTGAATTTAATTTTTCAAATCATTGTTCAGATATCATAAATAATTTTGCAGTTTACATTATAACCTTAGCGATTCTGGACTGAAAAGTAAACTTAAAAAAATTGCAATTTTTATATAGAAATACACACTAAATTCCTCGTCGGGTAGTTAGAACCTGACAAAAAATAAAACTAATTTAAAAATTTCAAGATATTTTTCTAGTTTGAATTGAAAGATTCAAACTATTTCCCGGATACCATAAACATTTTTGCAGTTTTACTTTAGCGATCCTAAACTGAGAACAAAAAAAATAAAATTTCTTGTCGAAAGATAAACATGTATAAATATTGCCAAAAGTGTGAAGCCCAAAACACTACCAAAGTGTGAAAGTGTGAATTGCCAATAGTGTGAAGCGTAGTAGACAATCAGTGTTAGAAATCGGACTTGCTTCAAAAATCAAATTGAAAAGATTCTATTTAAAAAAAAATTAATTAAAAAAAGTACAAGAACCTCTAATTTCCGTTCGAATGAGCGCTCTTTTGACATTATAGGACCATTGTTTCGACACGATCACCCCTGGGATGAAATTTATATATCTAAAATCAGCATAAAAATTCAGTTCTTTTGATGTATCTATTGATATTAAAGTTCCGTTTTTTAAAGTTTCGGTTACTATTGAGACGAGTCGCTTTAAATATACAGTTCGTTACCACGAACTGTTTGATTCACTTTTTTTATTTAGCTATCGACATCCCAGCATTTAATCATTCTTCTGATTGCGACTATTTTTTCTATTCGTTTCGGTAATCATTGTCATTGTGATAATGGTCTTTGGCTCTCTCAATTTTTGCTTGTCGATACCCCTGGTCTGTTAAATAAATTTGTTTTTCTCATTCATATTTCATTTTCTTAAAATATGAATCACAAGACAACTTAGTAACCATTCTTACATATACTAGAGCTTTATTCCTTTCGGCAGCCTTTTTATCTCTTTTGCGTTGACTTTTTTTATTTATTCTCTGATATTTACAGATTTTGACTGTATTTTTTTTTTAGTATTTTATCTTGAAGTAGATATTTGGATTGCTCTGCTCGGATACGGTTCTGATTTTTCTTTCTTATATTTTGTTCTCTTGAAACCATTTTTTTAAATATATTCTCTTCAGACCATCTCTATTCCAGATGTTAGAACCATTATAGTTCCAGGGGTAGCTGCAACCTAGTAAAGAACGAACCACAGCCCTTAGCAAAGTTCTTAGTTACTATGCCCTGGTTTATTCTTTACTAGGTTTCAACTATCTCTACAACCATGATACCGATGAAACTTATATAATTATCAGTTTTAACTAACTAAATCGGGATTTTATGTAATGACGTCAGTTGCAACTGGGGTTCGTTCTCTTATATATGATTACAAACAGGAAAAAGGCTACGGCTTTTTCCTTTTTGAAATAGTAAGAGATAAACCTCAAACAATCAAGTAGATAACTGTGTCCAATGCATGCAATGATTTGTTATTCCAATGATCGTCTTTTAATTTAATTACTATTTATAGTAACTACATAAGATTCTTCTGACTAACACCATTTATGATGAACTTTACCGATTCTTTATGCATTATTTTTTATTATGGGGCGTGATCCTAGTTGGCCCAAGTTCGATTCCCTTTATGGGAAATTTTTACCAATGATGAATTTCTAAGAAAAATCCATCATCTATATAATGATTCATTATAATACTTCAGTTGCTATGGACTAAAGTTCCTTTTTTAATGTAATTCCGAACAGGCAAAAATGCCATAATAAAGTAAGGTAAGATGCCATAAATAAGTGTTGAACTTTTGATTTCCGATAAAGTGAGCCCTCTACCGATCTTCTAGGATCACCGGTTCGATACGATCACCCTCGGGAAAAACAAACAAACAATTAACCCCTTATCCGTGATCTTGCTTCTGGCAAACAATTTAAAATTCTATATTTTTGTGAATAGGAGCTTAAAACCTCTACAGTAGGGTTATCTGATATTACAAATCTCATTGTGTGATTTTCATTAAAATCACTTGATTTTTTAGGGGTGTTTCCCCCTTATAATAAAAATAATAATATATTGCGAAAACAGGCTCATAACTCGTAACTTTTGATGGGTTACATTAAACTTCATGAATTTAATATATTTTAAATAAGCATTAAAATTTGATTCTTTTGTTGCATGTATTATTATCAAGACTCCGTTTCTTACAGTTTCGGCTACTATTGAGCTGCATCGCTCCTTACTTACAGTTTTACCACGAACTGTTTGATTAGTGAGGAGTTGGCTGGCAAATTGCAGCCATCCCCTCCGCATAAAAAATCCGTGCCAGAGCTATCAAAACTGAACATGCTAGGATTATCAAGATGGATGCTGACTTTAATGCTTCCCAGGTTCCAGGGCATGCTAGTGGCGTCGCAGGTGTCAAGAGGTATGGAAGTTCTAGAATCCTGCTGCTGAAATTTAAAAATAAAGAAAAGTTCGATCTAGCAATCAAATTTAGCGTCAAGATTGAATAATATGTATTCCAAGTAACTTTACTAATTGGAAAGCCTAAGCAGTGCATTAATTACCACGGATTTGGACATTTCAAAAGAAGCTGTAATACCTAAATTACTTGACTTAGGTCCCGTCCGTCCTTTCCGGCTGTATTGGGGCTTCTTCTCCTCTAAGGATATAATGAAGTTGGCGACGGTATGTCAATCTGTCTGGTGCTAGAAGTAGTAGCTGAGGGAGGTTTTGGACCAAGAATTTGTCGGGCCATCTCTTACAAGGGCGTCCTTGGGGGCATATGCCGTGAACCTGTCTTTTGAAGGTAACTTTTGGTAGCTGGTTGGCTGACATTCACTGAATATGGCCAATAGAGCTTGTTAGCTTTTGATCTAATCATTGATGGTTTTGGGACAACAGAATAATTTTTGGAGGCCTTCATTCTGGACTTGGTCAACGTAGGTAATCAGCGCAATACGTCTAAGGCAATTAGTTTCAAATGCAGAGATATTTCATCCCATCCTCTTGCTCTTCCTCGGCCTTTGTTGAAGTGAAAGGGGGTGACAGGTGATCTTAAGTAAAAGAAGATGGGGATTGTGAGGGATTTGAAGAGCCGCATCCTTAGAGAAGTTGACAGATTCTTGCTTTTTCAAATTGGTAAGAGGTTCTAGAAGCCGGCGTGAGCCAGGCCAAGTTTTCCATTGATTGCTTTCGAGCAGTCATTGTCAGAAGTTAGGAGTCTCACTAGACCAAGGAGTTAATGCTTTCCACTGGCTCTGCTCTTATTGTCAGCTTCAGAGTTCTTGTAGTAGGCCGTTCAGCCTTTTGGCTGTATTAAATACCATCCCAAAAGCCTCGGTTGCTGACGCTAGCTCACCGGTGTCAGCTTGGAGTAGATGCTCTTGGCTGTTTATTTTCTTGATATCCTCTGTACAAAAGCTGTAAAACCCTGTTAAATATATGATTGTTATACAGAAGATCACACTAGCCAAGACCAAGCATGTTTAGTTTACTTTGTTAAGTGAGCTAGTTGCAGGGGGAACCGTGGTATTAATAGCTTGATGCTTCCGGAGCTTAAGAAGCACCTCCCCGCTCAAGGGGCCTCAGTAAAACTAATTCTGTCTACCCGTGTTTTATTTCTAGGTGGTGCTGATGTCTAAATCAGTGGTATTAATATTTGTGTACCATTGTAGTCGTGTTGTTATTTTATGACTATATTAACGGAGGCTTTGGCAAGCTTGAACCTCTCGAGAGGTTTTTTATTGGATAAGAAATTGTCTGGACTACTGAGCGACTTCTGAGTGCTAATAATGTTTCACTGTTAGAGGTGTTCTTTTTTCAGACCGCATAATTGATATTTGGTCGTCCTGCCGGAAGCTTAGCGATTCTAGTAGATAAGAAAATTTCATCTGCCTTCCTTGAACATTCCGTTGTATATGTTTGATTTTATTTTGTTTCTTTTGTTTTGGCGTGATTGTATATGCCTAAGAACTGCCGAAATGAGTTCTCGTACCATAAATATACCGCAGCGTATGCTTCGTTTTCTAAATCCGTTCATAAGGCTAAATCCGTTTGGAAACAAGTGAATATTCATTTGCAGTCAATCTAACACACACGGATCTTAAAAATTAGACTGTAAGTAGAAGGGGGGGGGGGGGTACCAGCGCTATCACGCACCCGTGCTGCCACCTACAACTTTTTTTTACATAATTTATGTCTGTTTGTTGTCAGTGGGAATGGAAAAACAGGAATTTTGTCACATTTATGTCTGTTTTCATGGATGGTTATGTGTGTTGGTCGATTTATTTGAGGTTTTTCATGGATGTTTTATGGTTTTTGTCAGTGAGAATTTGAAAAACAGGAATTATGTCACTTTTATGGATGTTTTTATGGTTTTGTCAGTGAGAATGTAAAAACAGTATTTTTCTCACTTGAAAAAACAGGAATTTTGTCACTTTTATGGATGTTTTTATGGTTTTTGTCAGTGGGAATGAAAAAACAGAAACTTTCTCACATTTATATCAGTTCGTTGTCAGTGAGCATGGAAAAACAGAAACTTTATCACTTTCGTGTATTATTGAGTCTAATAGAAGCAGGTCAGTGACACTTTCTTCTTGTTGTTGCTGAAGGCACATTTTCTGAGCCAGA